>NW_007727976.1:82850-108340 GCF_000696425.1 Galeopterus variegatus
AACACTGAGGGTTGCGATCCGTTGCCGGACACGGAAAAAGACAAAAGACAAAAAAAAAAAAAAATAACATAGATCGCACCATGACTGTTAAAAAAAACATTTTTACTACTTTTATATATTTTAAAATAACATTTATTATATTTTTCATGAATGACAAGTACTACAAAAGCTTAAGTATTTGTAGTACTGCTAAAGACAGAAAATCATATACTTAGTTTCCATGAGGAGAAATCTGTGTCTTACCTTATTATTAATATTGCATCCATTAAAATACATTAAAATGGATTCAGAGCAAGAACAAAACCATAAAACAATATGAGAAAAAACTATAAGTGATAAAATTGACTGTGATTAAAAGTCTATGTTTGATAATAATGGGATGTAAAATTTGAAGAATAGTTTGGCTTAAGATGATAAACATAAAAATAAAGCCAGGTATGTGGTGTTTTCATATATGTTAAGTTTGAAATATTTTCTAGTTTTCCTTTTGAATTCTTCTTAGACCCATAAATTAATTATTTATCACAGTTTTGAAGATTTTCAGAATATTTTGTTATTCATTTTTATTTTAATTTCATTTTGATTAGAAAATATACTTTCCATGGCTGGAATCATTCAAAATTTTTTGAGTGTTGTTTTATGGCTCAAAATATGGTCTGTATTTATGAGTGTTCCCATACAGCAGAAGGGTATTTTGCTGTTTTGGGGATGGAGCATACTATAAATGTCAATTAGCCGGGTTGATTGATAGTGTTATTTAAATCTTTTGTATCCTTAGTGATTTCTATTCACTTTTTGTATCAATTATTGGAAAAGTGGCATTAAAAAGCTCTTACTATAATTGTGGATATGTTTATTTCTTTTACTGGTTCTGTATTTTTGGCTGAATGTGTTTTAAATCTCTGGTTTTGGGTGTATACACATTTAAAATTGTTATGTACTTTTGATGAATTTACTCCTTTAACATTATGAAGTGACTCTCTTTTGTCCCTGGTGATATTCTTTGTTCTGACATTGAGTTTATTTGACAGTAATTCCACTGCAGCTTTTATTAGTGCTAGCAGATTTGGTCTTTTTTCATTATTTAATTATTTATTGTTAACCTATTTGAGTCTATATTTAAAGTTTTTTCTTTCTTGTTCATTTTTGGTTTTTGTAAGTAGCATGTATTTGGGCCTCATTGGTTTATGTCATTTGAAAATCTCTGTCTTTGTGTTTGGGTGTTTAGACCATTTATATTTAATGTGAATAAGTGGGTTTAAATCACCATCTTCTGTTTGATTTCCTAACATTTTTTGTATTCTTTTTTTCCCTTTTCCTCTTTTTTACTGTCTTCTTTCAAATTGTTCATTTTTATGATTTCCTTTCATCTTCATTGTTGAATTATTAGGTAGAACTATTTGTTGTGTTATTTTAGTGGTTGTATTCAAGTTTATTTTATCCATCTTTAACCTTTGAGTGATATTACACAACTTCATCAATATAACACCTTTTAAAAGCACATATTTATTACGCCTCACCCAGCATTTGTGCAATGTATTTCTGCAAACATTTAACATTTCAAATAATTGCCATTTTACTTTAAGTAAATTATCTTTCTGTAAGTTAGTAGACTTTATTTTTATGGCAGTTTTCTGAAAAATTTTTGAAGTAGTTTACAGAAAATGAATGGAAAAGTACTGGAATATCATATCTCAAATAATTTTTCATCACACCCCTGCCCAATTTCCCCTATTACTATCATTAAGCATTAGTGTGGTACTTTTCTTATAATCGTAAACCAATACTGATACATTATAATTAACTAAAGTCGCAGGATTACATTAGAATTCACTATTTTTGCTGTATAATTTGAGGGGTTTTGACAAATGTATAATGACTTATACCCACCATAACAGTGTCACCCAGAAAATTTTCACTGCATTAAAGATCCCTTGTGGTTCACCTATTCATCATTTCCTCATTCCCACCTGAATTCTTGGCAACTACTGTGTATTTTTAATGTCTCTATAGTTTTGTCTTTTCCAGATTGCCATGTGTTGAATATATATACACTATATAGCCTTTTCAGATTGGCTTCTTTCACTTGGCAATATGAATTTATGGCTCCTCATGTCTTTCTATGAGTAAGTTATGTAAGCACAAAACAGCTAGCTAGGAAAAATAAGTTCTATTGATACACAGTCAAGCTAGGCATTTATAATTAACATTTATTTACTACCTGTTATCAATTGGCTAGAAGAGAAGAGATCAAATGCCCTCAACACAAAAAAATGATTATGTTTTTTAATGATGAATATGTTAATTATACTAATTTGATCATCACATATTGTACACAGATATTGATATTCAACTCTTTACCCCACAAATATGTATAATCAATTATGTTTCAATAAAAATAAATACATAAATAAATAATTTTTTTTAAATGTTTAAAAAGAATTTCATAAGCTGTCCTTGCCAGTGTTCTTAATTCTTTTATGCAGACCCACATTCTCATCTAATATCACTTTCTTTTTGATGTAGAACTTCCTTTAATGTTTCCTGTTATGCATACAGATATTTGGTAACAAAATTTTTCAGCTTTTGTATATTTGAAAAACTATTTCTCCTTTGTTTTTGAAAGATATATTGATGGTATAAAGAATTCTCAGTTGATTTTCATTTTTCTCACTCCTTTAAGGGTATTGTTTTACTCTTTTGTAGCATGGTTTTTTTCCTGCAAGAAATCCAATGTCATCCTATCTCTCTTTCTTCTCTGTACTTAAAGTGTACATTGTATGGTTTCATTACTCTAAAGTTTTAGAAATTTCAAATTAATCTATATTAACAGAGAGCAGATCACTGTTTTCCTGGGAATGAGGGGATTAAGAGACAAAAGTGAAAAAGGTCACAGGGAACTTCTGTTGGTGACTAATGTGTTCCTTATATTGATTGTGATAATTTCATAGTTGAATACATATGTTAAATGAATTGCACATTTTAAATATGTAGACATTTCTCTGGGATCAGCAGGGGGCCAAAAATCATTGTCTTGAAGTAATAAAAAGTAATGATTAAAGGCAGGAGGAGGGTAATATATAGCATCAGTTAGGATGCAGTGGAAATCTTTCAAAAATTAATATATTGTTGTATAAAGAAGGAATATACTGGGGTTCTGGAGAACCCACTGTGTTATGAATTAAAAATAGGGAACTATGGAACCAATGTTAATTTGGAGGAGATAGTTTAAGAAAATTACATTTCATAAGAAGTTAATACATAATGTTAGTTCAAGAGAATTATCTAATTAAAATATAATTATTTGGGAGACTGGAATGAAGGAAATAGTAAAAACGAATAGAGAAGAGTGTGAAAAACACAGATTTGAGGAAAGGTATGAATTTGAGATTTTCTGTTCGATCCTTAGAGAGGTTTTGGAAACACACTGTATTTCTAAGTTCAGGGATTGAGAAAAATTAACTTCCTCCTCTCTTTCGCATCTGGATTTAGTCGGTGCTGAGCCTGAACTCATGAGGTTCAGCTGCCGATGGTCAGAAAGAAGCAAAATAGGAGGGAGGCTGAGATGACTGAAATGGGACTGTGTGGGCAGATCTGACTCATATTGTATTTGATAAAACAACATCCATCCTTGGAGAAAGGTGGTATGGAGAACATCAGTGCCCTTTATCTTGAATCTGGAGATGGGTAAAACTTAACAGTTTACTGAAAGCGATAAAAAATAAAAGTGACCTAACACATTTTTGAACAACAGCACCAACAGCCTTCTGCTTTATTTGGCCATGACAGTAGTAGCTTCGGTGGTAAGATGCGCGCACCCTCTGCAGCTTCCAGAATTTGAGGCATTGGTGTGATGCCCTTCCACGTTCAGAAATCAGGTTTGGACCTGATGATGGACAGTGGAAACTATCTCTGCTACGTTATTGGACATACGGATTCCTAGCATGGCAAGTAGTCAAGAAGGAGGACAGAACCCTCTTGCTAAACTGGACACGTTTAACATTGATATATGTTAAACTATTTATGCAAAATGAAATTTTACAGGAAAGGAAACTAAATTTATAGATTAAATATTTAATCGAGCCTGACGTTCAGTCACCTGCCAAAAATGAGCAAACAAAAATAGTTAAGAAAATCTGCTCCTCTCTTCTCACACACTTCACATGATAAAATTACCTAAAACATAAAGATTCATAGAATTATTTTTATAATTGGAGCATATGGTGTGTAATTAACTCAGTTGGTTAGCATTTTCTACTAATGAGGACTAGATTAGGGATTTTCTCCTTATATGAACCAATTAGTTGTCATGTCTGACTTGGATATAAATTTCACTAAAATTATATTTGGACATTTTGAAAACTCCTACAAATGGCAACAATTGGGGTCATATGAGAAAGGTATATATGCTAAACCACAGTCACTTCTGAAAATATTTCTCATCACAGTGATTAAGGTGACAATTTAATGGTAATACCCTTTACATACCCTATGAACAGAACATTCTATATACCACTTCATTGTGTTTGTTCTGTGTGCTGAGCTGGGTTACGGTGTGGATGGGAGGGTACTAGTTGATACCTCACAGTGTCTTGTGGTCAGATTGTTACCTGTCTGATTTATTAATCTTTTTTCTTCCTCTGTGTAAATTTTTATCTATCCTTTCTTCATACCAATTGATTGAATTTCTATACAGTTCAAATCAGCCTCAACGTAAAAATGCATGAATTAAAATACTCATCAGCCACTCTTTTGGTAACTACTAATTATCACAATGAACTGAAACTGAAATGCAAATCTTTAAATTGTGTTTAGCTTATGATTGCAAATATGAAACATATGGTACTTCAATAGTCCAGTAATGTAAAAAGTGAACATTTCAACATGTCCCTCATCCAATACAGGACAATCATATATTTTTTAACTCCTGCTTTGTAAATATACCAGGTGTTTGTTGTTAAATGTGTATTGATAAATACATACAATTAAAATGATCATTCATAAATACCCTGAAGACAGAAGCCTGATACTAACATTTTTCTTTATATCACATTACCTTTCTAAATTGCTAACTTCAGAAATTACTATTTTTCTAATAATATTTATGCCTATTATTAGCTTTCTGCATAATTATTGATTTATAGGAAATTTATGGAAATGATCTTTCTTCATTTGTATATATAAGAAAACACTCTACTTTGCTCTAAAAATACCAGATTAATCAATACCCTGCTTTGATATAACTCCCAACTTTATAATCCCAACTTGCTTCTTTAATATATCAATCAAAAGAGGGTAAAAATCATAGTGCCTTGCAGCATGAAAAATGAAAAACAACATTTTCCCCCTCGTGCTACTTGACTATCTTGTTGTCTTGGGTTCTCTATTATCTTTACTCTGGGAACCAAGTTCTATCTAAATCATTATCTGATCCATGGCAGAGGAAATAGAGAATATAACAAACCATATGCTATAAAACCATAAAGTTTCTATTTATGTATCATTTTCTTGAGAGGTTATATGGCCAAGACTGATGCCAATATATCAGGGAAACTTAATAATCTGCAATGCAAGGGCAGAAAATACTTTTGGAACAATGATGCAATCCAGCTCACTCATTAGTGAATGCACTGCAGTCCCCTGCTAAATGTTCAACATCTTATTTAAACTGCCTGGCTTATTTGTCCCTGAATTTCTCCACTCACGGATCTATATAAACCTACATTACAACTTACGTTTTCACTCCATTCAAGACTGAAGCAGTGCCGTCAGGCTTTTAGGATGCAATTGTTAAGACCTTAATAAGCCTATGGGGTTATGTGTACATAGTTATGCAAAATCATTGTTGTCCCCTGTACAAATCTGCTTGGGCTACCCTAGCAAAGTACCATGGTCTGGGTGACTTAAACAGTAGAAGTTTATTTCTCACAGTTCTAGAGCTTGGGAAGTTCAAGATCAAGCTGTCAGCAAGGTACTTTTCATTCAGAGGCCTCTTCTCTTGGCTTCAAGGTGGATGCCATATTGCTGTGTGCTCCCATGACTTCCTGTCTTTGTGAGCATGGGGAGAGAAAGAGAAAGTTCTGTGGTATACGGCATTGCACTAATACCATAGGACCAGTGACCCACCCTCATGACTTCATCTAATCTTAATTACTTCCCAAAGGCTCATATAACATCACGAAGGGGTTAAGCTTCAATATTCAGTCCATACTAGCCTCCAACCCTTAATTCTAAACGTCCTTTCTCTTTGTGTTGCATACTGATAAATCTTACTGTTGTAAGGAAATTCCATCCGACTAGATGTTTGAGTTTGGTACTTTTTTGAAATGTTGATTTATTTTGAAGGCTCCATAATTGTAGTCCATGTTTTGATTTATTTGTGAATTTCTCCCTAGGAGTCATACTTGTTCCCAGTTCTGGCTAATGGAGCTCAACACTGTTTTCAGTGCCCTGCATTCCAACTTATTTGTGAAAGGATTTGAGCAGCCTCGAAAATTTTTTTCCTTAAATTCTCTCCTTGAATCCGAATTTTATACCAATTGAAACTTTTCCTATTTCATTGCAATATAATGATTCTCTTAAGTGGCAAGAAGAAAATGATTCTCTTCTTCCTCATATGGCCATGGTACTTAAAAATACCTCTTTTATGCTGTTGTATCTTTTATTATTATCATATCTCTACTAGATTTTTTAGGTTCTTGGCAGTAAGTAAAGACTTTTGTATAACCGGGTATGCCTCAGAGCACCTAAAACAGTGCAGATGTTCAATAAACACTTGAATGGTGGAAATGGAGATTGTAAAAATGCATTAATGAAGTCTTTTATGATTGGGGCCAAGTTTAGTTCTTTCTGTCTACAGCATTATTACTGTACCAGGCATGCTTTTATGGATTGTTTAATGAATGAAGGAATCAATAAAAGAATTATATTGTGTCAGCTCTTTCAAGGGGGCAATGAAAGAAAAGGCTCTGAGGTTACATGGAAAGGAAACAAGTAGATTTGGATAGCATAGCATAGCAGGAAAAAATAAAATTACTATTCTTTGACAGTACAGTGGAGGATTTATGCACAGGGTTAGCAAAAATCAGACTATATACATATATTATAAATCATTCATAAACAACACTCATGAATATTATCAAACATATAATTGTCCCCTAAATATAGAAGGACAAACTTTGTCAATGTTACTTAGTATAACATTACATTTATAACCTTTAAAGTTGGAGGTACATATGATGTAAATCTATGTTAAGTATCATTAAGCAGGGTGTAAATTAAACAACACACTAAATTCCATGAACTTGCTAGCTAAAAAATTATTTTAAAATATAATTTTAAATCATAGAGGGAAGAAACCTTCTAGTAAAAGATACACTGAAGTGTGACTGGCAAAGCTTGTATTCTCTAATCCATTCTTCATTCTTACTTTGGTGAAAGGAGCTCACCAATTTCAGCCTTGCACATGGGTATGCAACTTAAAATTACATTCATCAGCCTCTTTGTAATCAACTGAAAGTCTTGTGTCTTCGAGTTTATCTTCTCTCCTTCTCTTTGACTGTAATGCAGAAGTGGCTGTAGGAGCATCTCATCTTGAGATATGGAGACAAGACTTATGTTGAAGATGGCAGAACAATTTGACAACCGGAGCCTGTGTCCCAAACACTGTGGAGCCACCATATCAACTCTGTTTTGCTTAATCTTCTGTGAGAGAAAAGTAATTATTTTGTTTAAACAGTTCTTTTAAAAGCAAGAGTGTTTATTAAATCAATAAAATATGTTCTTAAGCAATACACCAATTATAAATAAAAATCAAATTGCTGCCAACTTATAACACAGATGAAAACTTTAAACATTTAAAAACAAGACCCAAAAATATAAGTGTTAAAGAAATCATTGAAAAACACTTAAGGATGTTGGTCTGGGCAAAGATTATGTGGATAAGACTTCTAAAGCACAGGAAACAAAAGCAAAGACAGGCAAATGGGATTGTTTCAAGCTAAAAAGCTTCTTTACAGCAAAGAGTGAAGAGAAAACCTATAGAATGGAAGAAAATATGTGCTAAATATACATCTGGCAAAGGATTAATAACTAGACAACAGCAAAAAAAAGCCAAATAATCTGATTGAAAAATGGACAAATTACCTAAAAAGATATTTCTCAAAAGAATAAATAGAAATGGATAGCAGGTATATAAAAAATGCTCAACATCACTAATCCTCAAGGAAATGCAATGGTGGAAGCCACAATGAAATATGATCTCACTCCATTTAACATGGGTATTATCAAAAAGACAAAACAAACACAAAAACAAAACAGATGCTGGTGAGGATGTAGATAAAGGGGAACTCTTGTACTCTGTTGATGTGAATGTAAAATAGTACAGCCATTATGGAAAACAGTATGGAGGTTCTTCAAAAAACTAAAAGTAGAACTACCATATGATCCAGCAATTCCACTGCTGGGTATACAAGTGTATCCACACACACAAAAAGGAAATCAGTATTTAGAAGAAATATCTGCACTCATGTTTATTGCAGCAAATGCAGTTCTATTCAGAATAGCCAAAATATGGAACCAACTTGGTTTTCATCAATAATAAATGTGTAAAGAAAATATGGTATATATATGAGGGTACTTTAAAAAGTTTGTGGAAAAATAGAATTGAAAGATAATACAAATATTTTTATGAACTTTTTGAAGTACACTGGTATACAATGGAATACTATTCGGCCATAAAAAAGAATAAAATTCTCTTTTGCAACAACATAGATCACACTGAAGGACATTACATTAGGTAAAATAAGCCAGGCACCAAAAGACAAATATCTCTTGTTCACAAACAGGACCTAAAAAAGTTTTTCTCCTGGAGGTAGAGAGTAGAATGGTGGTTACTGGAGGCTGGGAAGGGTACGAGGGGAGGGGGGGAAACAGAGGTTGGTTAACAAGTACAAAAATAAACAGAAAGAGTAAGTTCTAGTGTTTGACAGCACAGTAGGGTGACTGTGGTTAGCAATAATTTATTTTATATTTCAAAATAACTACAAGAGAAGATCTGAAATGTTCCCAACACAAAAAGATGATAAATATTTTATAAATATCCCATTTACCCTGATTTGATCATCACATGTTTTATGCATGCATCAAAATATCATATGCACTCCATAAATATGTACAATTATTATGCATCAATTAAAAAATTAAACAGACAAACTTACGTAACTCAGTTAAATACACAACTAAAAATTTAGTCTTGGAAAACTGTCTAATTCTATAGATTACCTCTTAAAATAAAACGCAGTCTTTTTTCATACTTCTCAAATGTCATAACAGAGAAGTACGTAAGTGATCAGTCTTATTAAAATCTCCTTAACCCAATTCTTTTCTACATCCTCATTTCTCACAGTAATCTCTCATTTTCTACACAAGAAATGCATTTTTTATTTATGCAATTCAATTTACTTTAGCCTTCTAAATTAATCCCCCCACATACCCACACCCACATACCACATCAATGCACCACTGTTTTGCATGATGCATTACCATTAATGTGTTATTCTAAATCCACCTATTCCTATTTTTTTTTCTCTTTAGGATCAGTACACACGAATTTGTTAATGCCTACTTGCACATTCTTCTCACAAATACATGATTCAAAATTCCAAAAGCTCCAAGATTGAGTCTAGAAAGAAAGAACACTTTTTAGAGTACTGAAAAATATGAGAGGCAGCACACAGTTAATGAACTTAACATTCAAATGCAGACCTGGCGTTTATGTAGAACTCAGAATTTTTGTGTATTAATATTTTTTCACAATATTCAAAATAACTCTGTAGTTTGTCTTCCCACAATGAATGATGATTAACATTTTAAATGCCTCCTTTAGAAACTATCTTTCCTTCTATTTTAAAAATAAGGCTTATAAGATATTTACCCTACGTAATTCCAGAGAACATTTAATCAAAGCTTGACTGAATCCATCACATTAACTTTTTTTTTTTTTAGCTTGAGTTTAAATTAATAAAATGGGTTATTTTTAGAGGAGAAAACACAATCATTCTTTACATTTAATCATTTATCTCTCCAAAATCAGTGTGACAGGGTTTCAATATAGGGAAAAAACTGATCTCAGGGGACAAACAAGCACAGAGCCAGACACGTCAACCACTAGTTTGGACATGTGACCCACGCACACAGGGCGAGCGTGGTGTAATTTATAGTGTGCTCTCCTTCAATGGGCAAGCTGCCTATGTCCACCCCTTTGATAGCACCTGTCTGGTGCTAACTTCAAAAGCCACACAATTCTGACAAGTTTGCCCTACTGTCTTAGGTTTGAGTCACATTATTGTGTCTTGTTTTCTGTCTGAGAATAGATGGCCATAATGTCTCCTTAGCTATGATTAGACTTCTGAACTGCAAAAGTTGATATAGCTCCTCCTTGAAGGAGCGAAATGCAAGAGTGTTTACTACTGACTGGTTGATAGGCCAGTGTACTATGTGTATTATAGGGGACTCTTGTATGTAGATGTTTAATAATATAAGCAAAATTCATATTAAGTTATTTTACAGTTGGGTTTTAGGACAATTTGTTGACATGTTTCCAGTAATAAAATTTGATAAACTAACCTTTAAGTTTGAGGCTCTGCCGCATGCCCGAAGTTGTTCCCTCTTTGTCCTTGGCCACTTAGAGATGAATACACGACTGTGATGCCAGTGCTGAGAAGTTCACAGGAGGAGAGACTGGTAGCATACGAGTGAAGGAAGACAGTAGCTAGAGTATCCACCTCTGTGTGACCACTTTATCTAATTAGTTAGAAGTTAAGTCTGGGATGGACTATCCAAGAATGACTAGAATTCTTAGAATATTATGCAATGATCTTGTTGCAGATGTTGGTAATCTGTATCTTTAATTATTTAAAACATTGTCATTAACACATTTAAAGACATTTTCAGATCTATAAAGTTATTAGTTAATATCATTAAATATGTTTTAATTTGATTATTCACTGTCTTTGAAGGAAAGGGCTTCTTTTCGTAATTAAAGTTTAAATTGATTTCAAGTGAGAATGATTATTTTCAGTATACAATTGATTTACTTGTCAATTTTCTGCACAGATTATAGTTCTGCCTTAAACCATATATCATAATATTCTATCTTAAAATAGTCAGTCATTAACAAAATTATACACAATATAAATACAATGTAGCATTTGTAATAGTTAACATGCTATTATGTTAACTGATTCAAATCAGTTTATATATGTTTTTTATATATGTTAACTGATTCAAATCAGTTTATATATGTTTTAAATAAGAAAAGAGGAATTTAAGTGCAAAGGATAATCCATCTATGCAGCCATTGGAAATAAGTTTTTTTTCACTTGCTTTAAAGGTGGATGTGTTTACTGAGGGAAGTATGTAAATCTGGTGAAACAAATTGAGAATGATTGCTTTTGTTCTGGTTGAGCATGAAAATAGAATATGAAGAGGCAAAGCTGAGGGGAGACAACAAAATAGAAGAAATACGATTGTGAAATATTTTGTGGAAATGGGTAGAGTAGGATGGGATCAAAATCTGAGAACATTTTATTATGAGTACATGTTATTTAGCATTTTAGCAGAACATATTTAAGTAGAAGATATGAATACCAATAACAAAAAATTAATGTAATGTAAATGTAATTGCATATGATATAGAGGGAGTACAACAATAAATTTTATAATATTTCTAATGAACTTGCCTCCGTACTAATAAGAGAAATCTCCAAAATTGAAGATATCAAATGTACATTGAAAAATCAAATTATCTGAGTGATTATGTAATATGAGACTATATCCAGTTGAAATTCGTGAAATCTTCCCATCTAAAGTAAAGCTTATCTAAGCTGGAAATTAAATGCAAATTTTCTATATACCTTTCAGTGTTATTTTTAATATTTGTAAATTCTTCTAATGACCTATAAGGGTGCATATACTATGCACAAATAGAATTAATAATAGAAAAATTAGATTGTAATGAGGGCTTTTATATACATATACACATATGTTATCTACTCTAAGCTTTTTACATACACACACACATAAATAATCTATTCTAAGCTTGTGAAATCATAACTGCACAATGTGCAATTATTTTATGAAATAAAACAGTACCCCATACTCTGTTTAATTTGCTAGAATATATTTTTACCTAATCACATATAAAGGATGAAATGGCCTAGAAACAGAGTTTAAGTTATGGATTTTTAAGGGTATGTTAAGCATTGCAATGTGGTACTAACCTTTTACACAGATGGAATAAAGTCTCAGTCTGCCATTTCAGCACCTGCCCTTCAGGGTGTTCATAGCTGATATTTTAAGCAGACAGTGAATGCATAAAGAAAATTTCATACACCATAACCAACAATTATGTGTAAAAATTCAACTCTGTAACTAAAATCCCATCACCTATCTATTAAATCTTATTTTGAAGAACATGCTATTTTTTCTTTCTATAGTAATAAAATGCTACATTTAAAATCAATCTGTGCATAACTCACTGACATGGATTAAAACTCTAGCTTGTGTGGCATTTTTAGCAGACTGTACAAAATGGAAATGTCACCTTTTCTTTTGGGTGAAAGTATTTTGGCTTTCTCTAGAATAAACTATACAGATTTAACATTAGCTTTAAAAAGAAAAATTCTGCCTTAACCTAAAATTTCATCAAAATATTAAGTCTGCAAAAATATTACTAAATAACAATGTCTGAGGAGTACCTCTATAGATATTTTTTTCTTTCTTTCTTTCTTTCTTTCTTTTTTTTTTTTTTTGAGTATTTGGTAATCCCAATAAACTGGAATTAATTTCCAAAGACAATGAAAATCTTAGGAAACTTTCATCATGTATTGATTCATAGCTTTTCTTTGGAGTGCCATTTGGAAAGTTAAAGATCTATGATTCCTGAGTACACCAAGTCGACTGACGTGACCAAAATAAACTAGAATGATGACTGTGAGGACACCGTAGTATCCCCACCATTGCTTTACGAACTTTCACATGCTGATGAGATGATTTCTCTTGGCCTTGAAGCCTTGCAATGGTTTTACTAATATTTAGGTCAAAAAAGTACTATATGATATGTGAAATATGATCATATCTACTGAATTATATATGATTTCTTGCTTAATGGATTGGAAAGAAAATGCTATGTTGAATACAAAGAAGAAAATTTAAATAGCCTTAATATTAAGTTATATTTGTTATTATGTGGAAACCATGATGAATGACTTCAAAATAAAAATTGGGGTTCAGTTTTAGAACTAAGATATCATTTTTATTTTTTTTTATTTTTTTATTTTATTTATTTATTTTTTTTGTCTTTTTCCGTGTCTGGCAACAGATCGCAACCCTCAGTGTTGCCCCCATACTAGACCGGGGACCGGCAACGGGATCGCAACCCTCGGTGTTGCTCCTGCGCCTCGCTCAGCCAGTGAGCGGGAACCGGTCTGTATGTGGGATCCGAACCCTCGGGCGGGAGCGCCGCCGCGCTTCCCAAGTGGCGCACTTATCCAGTGCACCACCGGGCCGGCTCCCTAAGATATCATTTTTAATGTCTGATTATTATAGGCTCTGTTTATTCTCTATGACAACATTAATTATCTACTTTTGTAGGAAAATAGGGCAAAATTAAGTAATCTGTCTTTTCAGAGAAGTCTAGTGTTTTACTTTATTTGTACACTTGCATAATACAACTCAAGATTTTAATATGATCAAACAGTTTTGGGTGGTGATGTAGTATGAGTTTACTAAATTCAAACTCTAATTCTCTCTTAGTTATTTAATGGTAATGTTGGTGTGAACAGCCCTGGATAATTAATTACAAATACAGGGAATGTGAAAGTAGAATAGGAGATATACTTATTTATTGGTGTGCTTAAGTGTCTGATCATTTGCCTGGCACACTACCACTGGTCACTCGATAACTTAAAGCTCTTGTCTGACTAATTCTTGAAACAGACATTCTGGGTGTGTAGGAAGTTTCAGTAAGAAATAAAAAACTAATTTTCAGACTCAGCAAATGTTAAGCACAAGCAGTGTACTCATTATTGGAAATCCCTGCGCAGGAGAGAATCCACAGAGATTACATATATACAGATATCTGTGATAATGTCACGCATAGGAAATTATAAGCTGAAGTGGAAGCATAATAAATGGCCACTGTGTTAAAATAAAATCCAAATTTATTCTATTCAAACTTTAGATGCTGAAATTATTCTAATTTTTGCAGATAAGTGAGTTTTCTTCAGTCTGTAAAAAAAAAAGTTTGTTTTGAGAATAAGTGTCTTAGAAATGATATATGAATACAGTATTCAATTAATTATGGTAAGTACTGATTTTACTTGACACTGCATCCCTAGTGCCTAGCACACTTTCTGGTAATGCATCAATAAATAAATGTGTGAGCAATTACATGAAGGGATGAATTAATAACTACAGAAACTTGGAGAAGAGTCCATTAATTGTCTTTAGAAAGAAAAAGAATTTTTCAGTATTATGAAAAATCTTGTAGTCATGCCAATTACTTTGTAGTTTGATGTATGCTATAAATTTTAAACAGAGGGTGTATCTGAACATTTTTCACTTTTAAACTATTGTGGCTTAGAAGACAGTAGATTAAATTTAGAGTGAATGGGTTAGAAATGTAAATAAAAATCATTTGAAAGTTCTCGAGAATATACAATTTAGTAAAGAAGATTCAAGAGATTCAACAAAAGATTGAAACGTTTGGATAGACAGAACATTTTAAGCAGTGAACTCAATAAATAGCCTAGTGTGATAACAGTCTACATTGTTTTTTATTTTGTTTTGTTTTCTTTTTTTCGAAGATGTATATACCAAGTGTTGGAGTTAGGAAGAGCAACTATGCAGTTTTTAAAATAAATATCATGAATAATATAAATTGAGATTATTCAATGGCACATCATTTTTAGGACTGGAAAATACTATTCAGTATCTAGGACTTAAATTAAATACCTGAAATCCAAAATCATAAAAACAGAGGAATTACACATATTTTTACAAAAATGTATCTTTAAAATTGAAGAAGAAAATGGTCCAGTTCTAATAGGTTAAAACAATGCCTCCTTATGGGTAATCAGAAGTGGATATTCAGACCATCTATATCAGTGTGAATAGGCTTGAGAGGAATCTTTATTTGAAATTGCTTTTACATATGTATTCTTTACTTAAATATTTTTAAAAACTAAGAATAGCAGTATATAGTCTACATTTGTGAATATCGCATGCATAATAAAATTAGTATAGCCTTAAATAATCAGTCTCGTTTATCTTAAGTAATTATGTTAAATTTTATCTTTTATATTCATGCATAGATAGACAAAAAGTTATTCCCCTTTCCAGGCTTTTAAGTAGTTTGAATAACTTTGACCCTAATAGTTACAAAACTTTAATAAGACAGCTGCGTGGGACATAGCTAGAGTATATGTGAAAGATTTCAGTGAAGTAAAAACTATCACTTAATATTTCTCTCCTCAGTGTTAATAATTCTGCTTGTCATTTTAATAATGATGAAAATTAAATTACTGAATTAGAATATGCAACATTTAAAAATGTGAAAAAGAAAATACATTGTAAACATGAATCAAGTTAACAGGAAAAGTGTTTATTTTGTTACAGTGATTTCTGAAAACATTACACTATTTGATATATTTGAGTACATGTGTAATATGTATAACACAATTTCATCACCTAATAAAATTTTGTATTGATATCAAAATGTCTTAGCCAAAATATACAACAAATTAAGCTTGAAAATTTATTGAAAAAACAAAAGTCCAAAAAAGAATGTTATACACACACATACACCGACCCACAAATAATTTTTTTTTTTTTTGTCTTTTTCCGTGTCCGGCAACGGATCACAACCCTCAGTGTCGCCCCCGTACCGGACCAGGGACCGGCAACGGGATCGCAACCCTCGGTGTTGCTCCCACACCTCGCTCAGCCAGTGAGCAGGAATCGGTCTGTATGTGGGATCCGAACCCTCAGGCGGGAGCGCCGCTGCGCTTCCCAAGCGGCGCACTATCCAGTGCGCCACCAGGCCGGCCCACAAATAATTTTTATAAGATTGTGAATTCTATGTAGCAGACAGCTTCTAAAATAGCTTCTAATAATCTTTGCCTCCTGATATCTTGTATATGTATGAAACCCTTTCCTCTTGATTGCATGCTATACTTCGTAATTTGATTCTAAGCAACAGACTACAACAAAGTGATGGAGTATCATTAGGTTACCAAAAGACTGTGACTTCCATATTACTTGCTATCTCTTGACCTAGCATGTTCTTTTACTTGGTCCCTCTAATGAACATCAGATGACCTGCCATGAATTGTCTGCTAGATGTCCTATCTAGAGGCATCCAGTAAGTGAGGTTTTCTGTCCAACAGCATGTGAGGAACTGCCAACAGTTTTGAATGATCTTGGAACATGATCCTCTAGCAGTTGAACCTTGAGGTGATTACAGTCCTGGCTGACAAGGTTCATGAGATCCAGCATCATAGAACCCAGCTAAACCTCATCCAGGTTCTAGGGCCGGCCCGGTGGCGCACTGGATAGTGCGCCGCTTGGGAAGCGCGGCGGCGCTCCCGCCCGAGGGTTCGGATCCCACATACGGACCGGTTCCCGCTCACTGGCTGAGCAAGGTGCGGGCGCAACACAGAGGGTTGCGATCCCATTGCCGGTCCTGGTCCAGTATGGGGGTGACACTGAGGGTTGCGATCCATTGCCGGACACGGAAAAAGACAAACAAACAAACAAACAAACAAACAAACAAAACCCTCATCCAGGTTCTTAACCACAGAAAGTATGAAATAAATGTTTGTTTAAATAAGATAATAAGTTTTGAGATGATTTGTTATGTAGGCGTAAATAACTAACACGACCTTTTTAAACACACACACAGAAAGAAACATTAGGAGCTTGCATATGACACATTCAAATGACATAAATAAAATCAATAAAACAAATAGCAAACCATAGTCTCCATAAACATGCAAAGTATTTGTATCCTTATGTAAGTTTTTTAAAATCATTAAGAAATATGAATAATCCTATGAAAGTGATTAAAAATATGTGAATAGATTATTCATGTAAGCAAAGTACTTGTATAACACAAAAGTAGTTACATCCACCTTTAATAAAAATAACTAAGAAATGTTATAACATTTTTCTACATACAATTATAAAAATTTTATGAACACAACAAGGTACAATTCAAAATTGGCTTGACACTGCCAATTATGGATACAAAAAGTATAATTTCTTCCTAAAAATATTTTTGAAAGATAAACAGGAACAATTAAAAATGTATCATACTTTATTCCTTTTTAATATTATAGAATACCCATAGTAAAAGAAAATTAAAGAGCTATTGCTATAATAAGCATATTAAAGATATTGCACAACATTGATAAAAGACCTAAGGAATCATTCAACATATATTTTGACATAAAAACAGTAATTTTAACATAAATGACTGTTAGATATCATTTTTAAATATATTTTTAAATGCAAATAGATTAAATATCACATATACATATAGAGAAAGATATAAAAGGGAGAAAAGAGCAAATCATATATTTAGCATAAAGAGACTGAAATAATACTCCATTGGGATTTCACAGCTCAACATAATCCTATCCATACACAATTATGTAAAGCTAAAAGAATTCAACTTATAAATAATTTTAGATTATGGTGGAATGGTCATTGCATCACACAGCTATATGGACAGACTGTAACCCTTGTAGGCTTTCATGGAATTGTTCTTAAAACAAATGGATGTATACTTACCTCCAAACACATGAAGCTGTATACATTAAATATCCCCAGCTTTGTGTATGTCAGTCACACTTCATTAAAGCAGTTGGAATAAAAGGGGGGGGGGGTCCATTTTTTATTTCGAGTTAAGCCGTAAGGCCAAAAAAGGTGAATTTTAGGTTTAGAAAGATTCTTTTTCCTCTTGATAGAAAAAGAAGAAATTTGGCACAAACTGTTGTACAAGGATTGGGTTGAACTAGAGGCAGGGAGAGAAGGGGACTCATGGATTAGTTTCCCCTGGCCAAGCTGAAGGAATCCAGCCACCAAATAGACAGTTGTTTCAGCAAAGGGCCCTTGACTATGCTGACAATTGGAACATATTTATTTGCTTTTATTGTTCCCAATCATTTCTTAATGTTAATTGAGATGCTGCAGTCTTTCCTAATGTTGTTCAAATTAAGCGAAAAAGCACTGCAGTGGTTGTGATGGGATTACCCATAGAGGATGGCTGGGTTCCCACGGCCTGATGAGCACAAAACTATTAAACAACATTGTGAATAGGAGGATACCAAAGCACAAGTTCCCAGGGATCAGCTTGTGAGTACATATTAGGCAGTGGTCCCTAGACATCTCAGAAGATTCTCAGGGACATCATGACGAAGAAACGTACCATGTCCTCACTTGGTGGGTAAGCAGAGAAAGAGAGTGAGATTTGAAGAGATTAAAGAAAGGAATATGCCAATGTATAAATAAATAATGGCTACCTCTGAGTGGTGATGTTAGGGTTTTCCATATACATGATGAGAAAAAAGAGGAGAAATTTAATCCAGTTTATTAAAAATCACTAACATATGATCTTTTACGTGCATATGTATTTTTAAAACATAACATGAGGGATTTCTTATTAATAGTTTAAATTCTTTAAACACATTTTCACACAGCAATTCAAATTATTCAATTCAAAAAAACATTGTCAGCCTGAAGAAATATGAGTATTTTTTTTCTCTAATAATCAGAGCCCTGGAAGTCTTTTATTCAGTGGGAAAGTGTATGAAAGCCAGTATTAAAACTAAGATTAGGGCCGGCCTGGTGGTGCACTGGAGAGTGTGCTGCTTGGGAGCGCAGCGGCACTCCCGCCGAGGGTTCGGATCCCATGTGGAGACCGGTTCCCGCTCACTGGCTGAGCGCAGTGCGGGCGTGACACCGACGGTTGCGATCCCATTGCCGGTCAGTACAAAAGACAAAAAGGAGGAAAAAAAACAAACAAACTAAGACTAAGATAAGTGATTGACAACAGTTCAGCAAGTTCAGCCACATTCTTTTACTTGATATTCAAGATGTGCCTCCTGTAGCATAAATTAGACTGAAACCTTTGAGTTTTTGTCCTTGCCCTTTAAAGGAGCAGCAATTGTAATATTTATACTTTGGCTTGTCTGCGTTAAGTGTGAGCTATGACACATTGAATTACTGCTTCAATGCAGAGTTCTGTTTATGAATTTTGGGATCTTTAATGGAGGATGAAAGAGAATGAAAGAAATTGGTGTTTGATATAATTTTGTATACTAAATGAAAACATTAGTTATTGTACATTAAAGCATCTAATTGCTTAAATTTAAAAACATAATAACTAGGATTATATTAAAAACATATGACTATCTTAAACCTTTTGAAGAAATTAATTCATCTAGTATTGCACTCATGGAATCACATTGACATTTTTTATTTATCTTATTTTTCACACTATAATAGGGGCTCAGTGAATCTAAACAGTAAGACACATTTATATTTTTATTGGCAATACATCAGTGGGACATAGGACATTTTAAATTAATGTTTGTTACCTAAATAGCTTATGTAACATAATAAAGAAGGTTAGAAGGTTATAAAGTTGATAACCATGAAAAGACAACAATAATATTTTTTAAACTTTACAATACTGTTAAAATTATTACAGCACCTAATTAAAGATCTTTAGTATAGATTTATCGGTTATTTCAGAAGAGTGCTGGAAGTGAATTTTAATTCTTTCTCATTAATTTTTACATCTATCTTAAAAAAAAAGTGACAATATGGAAAAAATGTTACATCCAAAGACTAAATCATTAATATTTCATTCAGGCAGTTTCAGGATAAGAAATTAAAAAATAAACTAAATGTGTTTACATTCATATATATATATATACACCTACATTATGTTGAGAAATCAAAGTCAAACCCCAGGAACTGTGTTGTAATTAACTATGTGGGTCTGTTGTAATTCACTATGTGGGTTTGTTTTCTCTGGGACAATGTCAAAGTAGATCCCCAAAGTGAAACTTTCTTCCTTTTTATAATAGCTATTTTATATTGAGAATGAATCATTGTTGTAAGTAATGCAGAGAATGAACACAGTCTAAAGGAACACCTGGGTGAGGAGAGGTGCCATGATGTTCTGTTGGCAATACAGGGAAATTCACATTTGACATGTTCAAGAAATTAACAATAATTGAAATGTTTTCTTCATTTATATATGTTTGTCTGTTGTATAATTTCCTTTTTTGATGAGTGACCAACCAATGAAAACAGCTAAGAAGTATTATGAACATATACATGATGCTGTAGATTGGATGTCATTGGATGTCCCCACCCCAACCTAATTGAAGCTTAAATCCCCACTGTAACTGTTGAGGGTGGGAAATCCTATTATGGTCACTGAAAGGTGGGACCTTGAAAAGGTGATTAGATTGTAAGACCATGCTATAAAGTGAATGGATTAATACTGGTGGTCAAGGTTCTGGTTCCAAGGGCTTTAAAAGGAAAGCATACATAGAGTTTTTCTCTCTCTATCCCACCATTTTCTGCCATGTGAAACCTCTGGGTCCCTGTCGACACTGCCCAGGTCTTCACCAACTGTGTTCCCTGGACTTTGGCTTCCCAGCCTCAGAAGCTGTAAGCAACAAATTTCATTTTCTTATAAATCACTCAGTTCCAAGTATTTTGTTGTAAGAAACAGAAATGGACTAATACAGAAAATCGGTACCAGAGAAGTGGAGTGTTGCTTATTACAAATACCTGAAAAATGTGGAAATGGCTTTGGAATTAGGCATTAAGGAGAGGCTGGAGAAATTTGGAGGAACAGGCTGGAAAAATCCTAGATGCTGATGAAAGTTTAGAAGACAAGAAAACCAGGGAAATTTTGGAACATTTTAGCAATTGCTAAACTGGTGGTGAACAAAATGATGATAGAAATATGGACAGTATAGGCCATTCTGAGAAAATCTCAGACGTAAATGAAAAGGGACTTATCAGAAACGGGAGCAAAGATCACCCTTGCTATGAACTGGCAAGGAACATGGCTGCATTGTGTCCATGCCCTAGGACTTTGAGGAAGTTGGGACTTAAGAGTTGTGAACCAGAGCATTTGACAGAAGAAATTTCTAGGCAGCAAAGGAAGCCTCATGGCTACATGTAACAGCCTATGCTGAGTTATGATGGCAAAGGCACAACATAAAACCAGAATTCAAAAGGAAAGCAGAGTGTAAAGATTTGGAAAATTTGCAGCCTGGCCATGTGGTAGAGAAGCAGAGATCTTTCAGAACAACAAAAAAATGCAATTGTGCTATGAAGATTGGTACAAAAGAAAGGGATTATTGAGAGAACTAGGAAAAGGCTCTGAAGACAATGCATAAGCCTCTGGGGCCAGCCCTTCCATTTCAGGCCCAAAGGCCTAGGGACACAAAACGGTCTTGGAGAACAGGCCTGAGGTGCCCTCCACAGGCTTGCTGCCCAGGACCACCTCGGGATGCTGCTTCCTGCACCCCTGCTACTCTGGCCTTGGCTAAATTGGCCTCAGGCATGACTGCATACACGGCTTTGCAAAATATAAGCTGGAAGCCTTGATGGCACCCACATGATGTTGTTTGCAGGCTCCCAGAATTCCAGAACTGTGGAAGCTGTACTGTGATTTCAACAGATGTATGGAAAAAGCTGGGGCCCAGGAAGGATCTGTCACAGGGGCAGAGTTACCACAGACAACCCTTGCTAGAGCAATGGTGAGTGGGAACATGGGGTGAGAGCTGCAGCAGAGAAACCCCATCAGTGCCATGCCTAGTGGAGCCATGAGAGCGGGACGACCATGGAGACCCCAGACTTGGGGCCTTAAGAATGGAACTGTGGCCTGGGAGAGTTGAAATGTGCCCTGAGACTAGGAAAGCCATAGGAGTAGAGCTGCCCAAGGACTTGGGGACCCAAACCCTGCACCAACATGCAGAGGGCATTGAACATGGAGCCAAGGTACATGATTTACCAACTCTGAGATTTAATGACTGCCCTGCTGGGTTTCAGACTTGCTTAGGACCTGTTACCCCTTTCTTTTGGCCTATTTCTCTCTTTTTGAATGGGAATATGTACCCTATGCTTGTCCCATCATTGCATCTTCGAAGTAGATAACTTGTTTTTGATTTCAAGGATGGGATTTAGAACTTTGGACTTTTATGTTGAAACAAGTTAAGACTTTGGGGACGAAATGAATGTATTTGGGTACAAAAGGACATGAGTTTGGGTTGTCAGTGGCAGAATGCTGTAGGTTGGATGCCCCCAACATCACTGAAGCTTAAATCCCCACTGTTAATGTTGAAGGTGGGAAATCCTACCATGAAAATTGAAAGATGGGGCCTTGATGAGGTGATTGGATTGTAGGACCATGCTGTAGTGAATGGATTAATAATGGTGGTCAGGGGTGTGGTTCTAAGGGCTTTAAAAGAAAGCACAGAAAGAGTTTTTTCTTTCTCTGTTCCACCATTTGCTGCCATGTGAGACCCCTGGGTCTCTGTCACCACCACCAAGACCCTCATCAGATGTGTTCCCTGGACTTTGGACTTCCCAGTCTCTGAAACTGTAAGAAACAAATTTCATTTTCTTATATATCACCCAGTTCCAGGCAATTTTATTATAAGCAACAGAAACAGACTAATACACCCGAATAGAGCAAAAACTAACTGTGGTGAAATAAAACCTCAGGCATTTTAATTTCAATATTTTCAGAGTATAGTATAAATTTTTAAAAAAATCCAGATAAAGGCAAAGCATTAAAAGTAAATTTATCCCATCTTTTTTCCCTAATGTTAGTTTTAAAAAATTAAGTTAAGAAAGGGAAAATCAATGAAAAAATTTAGTCCTTAATGAAAAGACAGTCACAATTATACAAATCATAAAAGACAAAAGCGGTCACATACAGCAACAACTGGGAAATGTTTTGAGATATCTAGAGAAGACACCCACTTTGAAAGACATTGATTACAAGCTTCGGGTACAACCTGAGAGCCCAAGCATCAAGGTCTTATATGAATCAACCAAATCCTGTACACAGAGCAATGTAGAAGTATCTCTGTCTCCTTTTTACTCTGCAGAGTGGCAAATTTAGAGCCGTTTGTAGCAGATAATATTGTTGCCTCCTCAATGACCATTTTCAACTTACTTTTCCTTTTGAATAACTTAAGGAGTCTGGAATATAGCTAGGTATATGTACACAATTCCTAAATGGCACTTGTGAAATCCAGTCAGCTTAAGATCAATAAATCTTAAATCCCCACTAACACGTTTAACTTTTGGAATTCAATTTGAACTAAACACACCAGTGTTAAGAGCCCATGGCAAATGTGATAAGAATGTGTTTTCATACACGCTTAACTATCCAAGCTTTGGTAAAGAAAACACACACATACCAATAAAAGGGACGCAGGAACAACTAAGCATATAGAGGAAAAAAATGAATTATTAAAACAAACAAAAAAATAGACTGCAAACTAATAGTCAAGGTCACAAACTACCACTTTGTTGTCAAAGCAGAAGTCTTTTAGTCAAAATGTAAGAGTTTTCTGTAGTCATCTCTTCCTTATCTAGGATTCCATTACACATTCCACACTTAGGGATGCGGGCCTGGTAGTCTTCTGGTTTCCACTCATTCCTCATATTATCAGAAAGAACTGACATAATCAGGATAATTAACACATTAGTCTTTTACCCTATTTTATATATTCTTTATAGAATATTTCTGGTATTAATAATGCACATTGGGCCGGCCCGGTGGCGCACTGGAGAGTGCGCCGCTTGGGAGTGCGGCGGCGCTCCCGCCGAGGGTTCGGATCCCATGTGGAGACCGGATCCCATGTGGAGACCGGTTCCCGCTCACTGGCTGAGCGTGGTGCAGGCGCAACACCGAGGGTTGCAATCCCGTTGCCGGTCCCCGGTACAGGCACGACACCGAGGGTTGCGATCCCATTACCGGCCAGTAAAAAAGACAAAAAGGAAAAAAAAAATAATGCACATAAATGGAAGCCTTTTGCAACCAGAATCTTTCTCTTATTCACAGATTTATCAAACCTCTTTTTATTTTCCTCCTTAGGAAAAATTATTTTAATCAAGAACAATAATACATGGAATTCAGTTATAATAACTTAAGTATATGTAATGGTAAAGAACCTGCCGTAATAAAATATTGATAAGAAAAGAGGTCAGGTTAAATGACTTGCTTAAACAGAAACAAACAATTTTTGGACAGAAATAATGAAAGAGTGATTTTCTTTATTAACTTTGCTTATAGTGTGGAAGAACAGAAAATGATGAAATTACTATGATAAAGTGACATCAATTTTACAAAAAAAAAGTAGTTCTGCTACTTTACAGAAAAGAAAATTGCTAAAAGAAAACATATTTGATGTAATTTATCATGAAGACATAGATGAATGCTGGAAAGGGTGTGGGAGAATGTACTTCAAAAGAATAAGGAAAGAATTTTCCTAATGGATTAAACACATCCACTTGATATTCTTGAATAAATTGTCAAGTTCACTCTATGCTGCCAGTCAACTCTTGATTATTTGTGTTGTCATAAGAATGCATTAATACATGAAGGCAAATTTTCATGTGGTAGTAACTCTGGTTATATCTGATGCACAAACGGCGTGAGTGGAGGAATTATTCATCACCAGCCCATGTTAAGTAGTAGAGCAGAGATAATTGATTGACCACTTATATAGTGAAGAGTGGTTGTTTGGAGAAAATACTCAGCCTTAAATTTCCATCACTTAGACATGGATAATCGGAACTTGATTAACTCAGAAACTCTAATGCCTACATTTTAATTCGTACAAAAATAATCGAGTACAACACTGTGCCAGGCACAATCATTGGTGACAAAATGGTCTATAGCTTTCATTGGCATTAGAGTCTAGTGAGTGAAAGAAACCATTAGGGAATTACACAAATAATTTCTAGGTCATTCTGATCACCAATATATTTCTGACCCACTGAGAAAGAGATATGTTCATTTCAACAAGTATTTTTAAATTTGTTTTCTATGTGCATTATTTAAATTTTGAGCACATCAAAACCAAGTAATATTCGACAAAGTCATTTTGGGTGGATGATTACATTAATTAAATTATAGGATGGCAGAAAAAAAGGTCAAATTTATCACAAGAATGAATAAATTTTATAAAGAGAACATAACTGCATTAAAATTTTATGTGCTTTCTTCAACTAATTTATGGAAGTGGTGATAGACACTTTATTTTTATTCTCTTTCTGTTACACATTAATGTGGGTGTTTTGTGAAAAGCTTTGTTCTGATTGATTTTAAGTTTTATTTTTAGATGCAGCCAGTTTCTTTTTTTTTTATTTTTTTTTTTTCC
>NW_007727976.1:108558-140739 GCF_000696425.1 Galeopterus variegatus
TTTTTTAGATGCAGCCAGTTTTTTTTTTTTTTTTTTTTTTTGTCCTTTCTGAGACTGGCCGCACCGCGCTCAGCCAGCGAGCGCATGGCACCGGCCATCCCTATATAGGATCCGAACCCGTGGCAGGAGCGCTGCTGCGCTCCCAGCGCCGCACTCTCCCGAGTACGCCACAGGCTCGGCCCTGATGCAGCCAGTTTGTAAAGGGAGATCTGAGGTCACCAACTCATTGCGTATGTTAAATTATTATGGATTATTTAATACTTATTAAATTATTAGAATGTATGATTTAATTTAAAATATTTTTATTGTGCAGAATGGAATTAATATATTAAAACAATTGTTCACAATAATACCAGACAGATTGGTATTGAGAGTGTTGAATGAATTCTCTTTCATATTGTGAAAATGGATTATGGATCACATTTCCCAAGTTACCAGTTACTTCTATTTTACTTGAGTGTTTGTATCAGCATAGAAGCACATTCTAGTATATTTTATATTAAAATTAAGTAATTTTCTTTGACCCCATTGTTTATTAAGCATCCACAGGCATATCCAAGTTTTAGTATCTAGAGAAGCAAGCCCAGGAGTAGGATAAGGGGAAACTGCACAGTTGATTGATAGAGAACTTGATACAAAAAGAATGTTTTCAATTTTGATACCAATTGCATATTTCACACTGTTTCTTTTAACATTACTTCACCATAGTCTTCACAATGATCATATCAAAATACTACATTAAAACCATAGCTGAAGAGATAGCAATTGTCTGTACACTTTGTGCATATGTATGCTTTGTGCACTTTGCAGCATGTGTATTAGACTTCAATCAATGGTTTGTTTAAAAAATGAGGAATTAAAAAAAGATTTAATTATACATTAGAATATAAAGGGTTTTAAAAATCAAAAATTGTTATACAATGAAATAAAATTGGGAAAAATCAAGAGAGGAAATATATAAAAATTATTTTTGCTAATAATAAAGAATTAATGGATAATGTCTCTACTTACAGAAATTATTTTTCTATGAGATGTAGTTATAAATGTAACTACTAGAAAACTACAAGCCTTCCCAATTTTGATTATAATAAAATCACATAATTAAGAAAAGATACTATAGTGTGAATCATTTAAGACGTTACAGAAGTGGAAAACATAACATATAATATATGTATCTATCATATTCACATATAGGTGTGGTTGTCACTAAACTAACATATTTAAATGACTGATTTAATTTAAAGAAGCATGACATTAAGGTGTATAAAGTAGACAAACCTACAATAAAAGGAGTTAGTAAGAGTGAAGAAAAGAGAAAATGAACAGATATAACATGCAAAGGCTAAAAAAATCAGATATCAGTTATCCCAATCTTCTTAGCAGAGAAGTATAAATGCAGCTACAAATTATTATATAATGGATATATTAATTTAAGAATTCTTCATAATATTAAAGGATGAAATTTATAATGAAGACAATACCAAAGAAGAAGTTATGCTGAAAACAACTTATCACCAACATTTACAATCAAACGATACAGGGAACAAGAAAATAGACATAAAAAAGTCATACATAGAATTTTCTCCTAAAAAATATGAATTCAGAAATAAAACAACATAATTATAAAGGTAAATTTATTTGATATGTACCAATTTTTCACATCAATGTAAATATCAGAGAATATAACATGTTTTCATCTGAAATTGAAAAATACACATAATAGTACATGTATTAAGCTATAAGTAAAACACCAGTATATGACTTTAAAATATTTATAGATTGGTCTAATTAGTGGAAACAAGTAGTCTATAAGACTAAAGGCAAAGGAAATGTATTCTTTTTAGAAGATAAAGTTGCTTTCACAGTGTACGCATTAACAATTGTGAAACTGTTATACACATATACTGGAACTGAATAGTTAAGTAAATGGTTGGTGAATAGGGGTAGCCAGGTTTCTCACAGTTGAAGAGGGGACACACAGATAAGCAATGGTAAGAGGCTAGAATAATCCACGCAGTAATAGATTAGAGTTGGTGACATCAGTATGAATTCATCAGTATGAATTAGTTTAATATAGATACTGATGTTTACATAGAGAAATATAGATACAAATTTCTATGTGTGTATAAATACATACATATTCACACAAAGAGGCTCACACACACATATACACACACACACAGGGTTAGTATACGCACATGCAGTTCCTTGTTCCGTCATCTTTCAGGTCTTAGGCACCAGGCTGGGAGGATAGTGACATGCAGTAAAAACAAGCCCACCCAGGGCCTAGCTCTTACTTTCTAATACTATTCTTCAATAAAAAGCACCGGTACTCTTTAGAAAATTGGCTGACTGTAGGACTGGGCAAGCAATATGCAAGATGATCCTGTAACATCTTGTGGTGCTAGAAAGTAAGAAACTATTTTTAAAAGTACAGTGGTTGGAGTATATCACAGGAACACAGGAGTCAACTGAG
Organism: Galeopterus variegatus; assembly: GCF_000696425.1. Classification (NCBI taxonomy): domain Eukaryota; kingdom Metazoa; phylum Chordata; class Mammalia; order Dermoptera; family Cynocephalidae; genus Galeopterus; species Galeopterus variegatus. The sequence goes on from NW_007727976.1 coordinate 111,035, forward strand.
AGACCCCTGATGGCCAAATCTAGAAAAAAAATTGAGCAAGAAAATAAAGTAATATTGGCTTATAACCATAAATATAAAATAAGTATCCATGAGTCTGTACTAACATAAAGAAATGATTAAGTAAATGACTGAGATAAAATCTTATGCAGAAGAATTTTTAAAAATTTATGTAGATACTCTGTTCTCAAATAGGTGGGTCATACATAATCTTCCACTGCTGAAGTGTGAGCTGCACGTAGTGACTTCCTTCCAAAGAATACAGAACGCGGGTGGGAGGTGCTAACTTTACAGTCAGAAAAACTGGAAAATGGGTGATAAAGGTTAAAACATCAACAGTGATATATTGTTTATAAAATTTCACTTTGATATGATGAGCTGAAAATGGCACCTTACCTCTGTGGTTTTCCTGTCAATATAGTATACCTCCAGTCTAACCATGAGAAAAACATCAGGTGTATCCCAACTGGGGGGCATTCTACAAAATACCTCACAATTATGCCTCAAAATTGTCAAGGTCATTAAAAATGAAAGTGTGAGAACTGTCTTAGCTAAGAGGACTATTGAATATAATGTGGATGGGTTCATGAAGACAGAAAAGACCATTAAGTAAAAATTAAGGAAATCTGATTGATTAAATATGATTAATTAATCTGGAAATTAATAAGTCTAATAAATTACTTAATTAATAAGTAGAAATATTGGCTCATTAGTTATGCCAAATATATTAATGGAAGATATAGGGGAAGTGGGTATGGGATATATGGGAACTTGCTGTAATACCTTGACAATTTTTCTAAAATTGTCCTAAAAAATTTATTTTTAAAAGCTTCCAGAAATCTAGGAAACTAAATCAAGCAAATAGTAGCAAAATCAGGAAGCAAAGAGTACATAACATCAAATTAATTACTCTCAAATACCTCTGTATAAAATATAAAATATATACCCAAACTGCAGAATATCTTAAAAATAATGATAATTTACTTGTTATATCAAGAGAAGCTATGAGAAAATGTCAAAGAAAAAATAATAGTATTGACTTTTATTAAAATCCATAAAGGACAAGTAAGTTAAGAAATATATTTAATATTTGCAAAGAAAGAAATAAACTAAAATTTACAGTATATTCAAAAGCGTTTAATAATAAAAAGTAAAGGTAAAAAGTGTTAGTCAAAATAAAAGGGGAAATTAATAAAGTAGAAAAAATGTAAAGTGACATAACAAATATTTATATCTAAAAGCTAGGTTTAAAAATATAAAATATCCACTAATATAATAAAGCAAACACAAAACAAAAACATAGTGAGAAATGGAATATACTAAAAATATAAAATGATGAAAAATATTTAATGACTAGAGTGAGAGATATTTAAATGCATTATAAGAAATGCTTTTATCAGTATTTGTAAGTACATCTAGAAACATTGGAGTGGCTGAATAATAGTCATCCAAAGACATGAGGGCTTAAATCCCTGGAACCTGTAATAATACTTTAAGGAAAATAATTTTTACAGGTGAAATTAAATTGTGAATTTTGACATAGGGAGATTATACTGGATTATCCCTGTGGATTGTAAATCAAATCACAATCGTCCTTATAAGATAGAGACAGGCAGAGATATGATATACAAAGAAGAGGAAACATGACCACAGAGAGAAGAGATTGGATAGATGTGCCCACAAGTCAGGGAATGCTAGTGGGCACTAGTTGCCAGAAGGAGAAAGGAATAGAATTTTTCCCCAGAGTCACCTTGGACCTGTTGACACCTCGATTTTTTGACTTTGTGAAGCTGATTCAGACTTCTGGACTCAGAATTGTGAGAAGAAAAAAAATTTTTTTTAATCCATTAAGTTTGAGGTAATTTGTTACAGCAACCCAGGAAATTAATTTTTAAAAACTTGTCTTATCAAAACAATTCAAAAGAATGAAAATCCTTCACATACTAATTACCAAAAATAATTAGGAAATTGTGGTATATATACACAATGGAATACTACTCTGCCATAAAAAAGGGTGAAATTCTACCATTTGCAACAACATGGTTGAGCCTGGAGAAAATGATCCTAAGTGAAACCATCCAGGTACAGAAAGAGAAATACCACATATTCTCAATCATAACTGGGAGATGAATCCATATAAACAAATGAACAATAAAGAGAGACAGAGAGAAAGAAAAAAAGAACCAACAATCACAGTAATACGTTGAAATTTTAGAAAACTAGAGGTGGAAAATGGGAGGGGGGAAGTGGGGGGCTAATGAGGAATTGGTCGATGGGTGCAAAGAACGATTGCACATTGTAATGATGAATAAGCTAACTATCCTCATCTAACCATCACACATTCTACACAATTATTGACAATCAATGTTGTACCCCACATGTACGTATAATAAAAAAATAAATTAATTAATTAAATAAAAATAATTAGGAAATAATATCAATATGTGTTTAGTCACTCAAACCTTGGTGCTGATGGGAGGGGGGAAGTGGGGGGCTAATGAGGAATTGGTCGATGGGTGCAAAGAACGATTGCATATTGTAATGATGAATAAGCTAACTATCCTCATCTAACCATCACACATTCTACACAATTATTGAAAATCAATGTTGTACCCCACATGTACGTATAATAAAAAAAATAATTAATTAATTAAATAAAAATAATTAGGAAATAATATCAATATGTGTTTAGTCACTCAAACCTTGGTGCTGATGCTGTTGTAGCTTCACCACTGCGAGAGGAGGTAGAGGTGTATTAATAAACACCATGCCAGTGCCTGGCTGCCACCAGACAGGCAGTAGAATGGGGCAACATTAGAGGGTGAGGACATAACAATGGTGGCCGAGGCTCCCTAATGACCAAGCAGTGGAGGGGGAGGGAACAAAGTTGAAGAGTTTTACAGTCTACTTCTTATGCCACTTATAGTCACTAGTTGCAACAAGGCAGACTACACACAATAGGTGGCCAAAGGACATCGCTGTAAGAGAAGAAGGAAGAAGTAGCGGGAAGGGGGCTTGTCATCTGATTTGGGGTCCTGTTATACGATTTGAGGGAAGAGATTAAGAAATAAGGGCTCTGCTCCGGGATTGGGTGCTGATAGGATGGAGGATCAAATTGAGTATTAGGTCTTTTAATAATTTTTATCTCAGAAAGGAGGTACAAAACAGAGATAAAGCTATTTCTTGAAAATATCAGCAGACACTTTGGATGAAACGATTGATTATTTATAAAGTTTGTACAGTTTTTTTGTTTGTGGCTTTTTCTTTTCTTTTTTTTTTTTTTTGGTGGCTGTCTACTACAGAGATCTTAACTCAGAGATCTGTTGTAACACCACGTGCTAACTAACCGAGCTAACCGGCCAGACCCTGTAGTTTTTTATGTGTTCAGATGTGATTTTGAATTTTATATGTATATATTTTACAGTTATATATATATATATATATAATGTATATATTTTTTCTCTTGCTCCATCACTCTCATGAAGTGACCTTGTCTTTTTTTGTGTTCTGTAAAATTTCAACAAGAAAACACCGTGGCCTAGCTGAGTCAGATCAGCTATCCATTGAAAACTGTAAGTAGCTTCTGTTGTTATTTTGTTTTTTTGTTTGTTTTTTTGTTTGTTTTTGTTTCTTCCTTCTCAGAACCAGAACCTAAAATTTGAAACCTCAAAGTTTCAGAGGCCAGAAATATGAGTTAATCAAGTGGGCAATTAGAAATGATGGTAAGTAACCGATCCAATCCCTTAGTTCTCAGAACCATGTATTCTGGCTACTGGATATCTAGCACCAAATATTAGCTATTGGCTCAGTAACATTTCACACAGTGACAGAGTGTCCATCAATGCAATGCATTAGTTTTTAATTTAGCGCCTTAGCTGAGCCTTCAACAAGTCACTCAACCATATTGTTAGACCATCCAGTTATGGGAGATGGGGACATGTTAAGATCAGCAAATACCATGGCTAATTGCCCTGACATATTAGGTGTAAAATAGGTGTACTGGTCCCATATGGGATTTCACGTTTATAGATGAGGCATTCTGTAACACCTGGGATGGTAATGATAGAAAACCAATACCTATTAGAAAAGGAAACCCATTATCTATCCCTCTCTCTGTATGTATGTATATTTTACAGTATGTTTCAGTTTCAGTAATACAATCAATTTTCCCTCCGTGTTAAAAGGGATCCAGTATAATCAATTTGCCTCTGAGAGGTTGCCTGTCTCTCCAAAGAAATTGTGCAATTTCAAAGGCTTAGCATCAGCTTCTGTTGTTGGAAGCTTAGGCACCCAGCAGTAGCAGTTTGTAGGTCAGACTTGGTGAGTGGCATTCCATGCTGTTTGTCCCCAAAGCTTTCATTCTTCGCTGTCATAGTTTCTCGATTTGTGAGACTATTGTGCAAATGTTTGGGGAGTCAAGAAGAAATGTTGGCTGACTTCTACATGATTGCTTATATTAATACAATTTATTTAGGCTTTAGGGACCTGCTTAAGCCTGAACCCAAATGTGTCACTTTTCACTTTTTTTTTTTTTTAGGAGTTTTTGTGATTGTTGTGTCTTCTTTCCCCACCCCTTCCCTCGTACATTTGTTTATTGACTTATTTATGTTTATTAGCTCCCACAAATAAGTGAGAACATGTGGTATTTCTTTTTCTCTGCCTGGCTTATTTCACGTAGTATAATTTTCTCTGAGTCCATGTCGTGAATGGTAGTATTTCATTCTTTTTTGCAGTGGAGTAGTATTCCATTGTACAGTTATACCACATTTTCCTTATCCACTCATCTGATGATGGGCATTTAGGCTGGTTCCAACCCTTGGCTATTGTAAATAGCACTTCTCACTTTTTCTGTACAATGGATAGCTGCTCTGCTTTCCTGATCTTGTGATTTGGTGTATCTCATAACACTCTGCTCATGATGTACAAATTCAGCTACATAGTCATTTGGTAGTGTCAGCAGATATTAAGCCTTACACATCAGAATTTATTTTTCATTTGGAGAGTGGTACTCTGCCACAGATGTAATGGCCTTGATCTGGAACCCTCGTGGTTCAAGATTGTGGCAGTTTTCCCTTGAGCAGGCTGACTAGAAGTATCAAACGAAATAATTTAATTTATATAGATTTTTCTGAAAGCCTAGATAATTTGGCTGTGCAATGCATGGGACGAGTTGTCCCGTTGTATTGTCTGCCACTATCCCTCCATCAGCAACTCCACTTTATTCACGTCAGTTCTTTACCAATTTTCTCATCAGAATTTATCACTACCCAGTGGATTTCCTAACTGTAGAGTGCTGCTTCAAGTCTTTTGTACATTTTTATCTTGGGTTGTCTTTCTTTCCTCAATGATTTGAGGAGTGTACACACTATGTTTACTGGTATTTTATTAATTATTATTTGCTGGTATTGAATCTCTCAGACATGGATATCTCGCCTCTTACCATTTGCATTACTAACTTCTGAGTGCTCTTTAGAACTAAAGTTCAAAAATATTTGTGACATATTTATTATGAGCTCTGAACCATGTTAAGTTTAGTGCTTTAGTGATGAATAGCATGCTTTCTATTAATGAACATAATCCTCCTGGGGTTATCTTATTTAACATTGATTGCTGTTGGGTGATTATTTTCTGTGATGCTGTTTACACTAGTTAACACGAACAAGATTATGTCTGCTATTTTAGCATCTGCTTTAAATGACTGACTCATTAAACTTTTCAACAACTGATACCACCAGATTCTGAGATTATTTTCCACAGTTTTGCTGTTAATTATATCACTCATCTATTACTCATGTAATTTCTTGTTTTAAAACATATATTCAATGGGCCGGCCCGGTGGCACACTGCTATAGTGCACCGCTTGGGAAGCGCGGCGGCGCTCCCGCCGAGGGTTCGGATCCCACATACAGACCAGTTCCCACTCACTGGCTGAGCGAGGCGTGGGAGCAACACCAAGGGTTGCGATCCTGTTGCTGGTCCCGGTCCGGTACGGGGGCGACACTGAGGGTTGCGATCCATTGCCGGACACGGAAAAAGACAAAAACAAAAACCCCCGTTGCTGGTCCCGGTCCGGTACGGGGGCGACACTGAGGGTTGCGATCCTTTGCCGGACATGGAAAAAAGACAAAAACAAAAACCAAAAAAAAAAAACATATATTCAAGACTTTTAATAATCTTTACTAAATTTGAAAGATTTTATTTTATTTTTGAAGTAATTCAATGCTAGTTTTGTAAACCTAATAAAATGTTATTTAATAATGATCTATGAATGATTTATGATATTATTTAATAATGATATTATTTTGAACTTTCTGTTACCCCCCCAAAATAAGCATGTGTTAAATCCTTTCAACAAAGCATTATTAAAAGGTTTCATAAGAGGCAAAAATATAAACATTGGACATTCCATTAAATATCCATATCTATTTTGAGTCATGTGTCAACATACCTGGGAAGGGGTGATATTAATTCTTGGTTAATGTTAAGTCTTTGTAACAACAATATATAAGCATATATTTTGCCATATTTATAAAAGTAGACTTGTTAAAATTTTAAGAGCATACACAAGACTGCGCAATTTATGAGCTTTATAATCATTAGAAGTTATGTAATTTTGAATGTTTTTCACTTTCATTAAAAGTATTTTTGTAATTTTCAAAAGCCAATGATTTTTCTTTTCTTTGTTAACAATGATAACTGCTCTTGAATTTGCCCCCAAATTGCTAAATTCTCCATTATTGCTTTTGTAAAATAGAATTTTTCAACAATCTAACTTTCTTAGAGCTGCTTTCCTTGCCAAAATTTTTCCAAGAAATTCACAAATGACTGTGCCAGATTTTCATTTCCTTAGTGACATTTTGTCTACATTTTTTCCATCTGAAAACTTTTACAGAATAAAAGATTCAGGTGCTAAGCTATATCTTGTAACTTGATTACTTAATAGACTTAAGGCCTTCTGAGTGGGAAAAAGTGTTCACAATGCTGAAAACATAAGTTAATGCAAAGGTTCAAGATTGTGGCAGTTTTCCCTTGAGCAGGCTGACTAGAAGTATCAAACGAAATAATTTAATTTATATAGATTTTTCTGAAAGCCTAGATAATTTGGCTGTGCAATGCATGGGACGAGTTGTCCCGTTGTATTGTCTGCCACTATCCCTCCATCAGCACCTCCACTTTATTCACGTCAGTTCTTTACCAATTTTCTCATCAGAATTTATCACTACCCAGTGGATTTCCTAACTGTAGAGTGCTGCTTCAAGTCTTTTGTACATTTTTATCTTGGGTTGTCTTTCTTTCCTCAATGATTTGAGGAGTGTACACACTATGTTTACTGGTATTTTATTAATTATTATTTGCTGGTATTGAATCTCTCAGATTTCCTCTGAATAAAAATAGTTTTATTTCACCTATATCTTGAGGAATATTTTTTACTGCATAAACCATCCTATGTTTCCAGAAATTTTCTGTCACCAATTTAAAGCCAACATTTTATTTTTCTGTGGTTTCCTTTTTACCTTCGATCATTCAACTCATAGACCTCTTCAAGTTTCCTCTTGTTTGGGCTCTTGTTCAGATTTTCTGTTCTATATCTTCATTATTTTTGTTATTCTCTCAAAATTTCAGGCAAGATATTTTTCTTCCTCATTTTTCCTCTGGTTTACAAATTCTCTCTTTATCTTTGCCTAATGTTTTTAGTGTCATCCCTTGAGTTCTTGAACTGTCATTGGACTTGTCATTTTCAGAATTTTCATTTAGTTCTTCTGTATAAAACTCTAGTTTCCTATAATTCTCTATATTTTTTATTCCTCTTGAATATATTAAATAGAGTTACGTTCAAGTTTGTATAATAACTCCATTATCTAGTCCCTTACTGGTTTGTTGTTAGTGGGAATATTTTCTCTTAGATTCTTTTGAATTGCTTTTTATCCACATATTCTTGTTTGTTTGTTTTTATACTTTTCTTCAATTCAATCTATGACATTGTATATGAAAAATATCTTTTTAGATAACTTGAGCCTAGGGCTATTTGAGTCTAGGACTAAGTTATATTTCTTCAGAGATGGTGTAAAATTGTAACATAAATTTCTTCAGTCCAATTAGGAATTTAGATACTTTGAATTTAGCCTCAGTCTATACCAGAGCTGGTCTCCCCCCCCCCAATATTTCTTCAGAGATGGTGTAAAATTGTAACATAAATTTCTTCAGTCCAATTAGGAATTTACATACTTTGAATTTAGCCTCAGTCTATACCAGAGCTGGTCTCCACCCCCCCACCACCACCTTTACCAAAGCCAATTATATTTTTCTCTTTCACTTTATTAATACTTGAATCTGAGCAAACATTTTGAATGCAAGAATAACATCTGACCACATCCTACTATTTCATTATCTATTGTAAAACAAAATGTCATGAAAAACTGTAGGATTCTTCTATTCTACCGTTCTTTCAGTGTCTTGAAGATGTGCACAACTTTCACCTGGGGAACCTTTTACTGAATTTTTCATTCGATGTCTTCTATCCAGACATTGGAAAGCAATGCACAGAAAATTTGAATTGATCTGCCTCAAGCCTAGCACCAACAGATGAAACTTTGTCAGTGACAAGAAGACAGATATTGTAGAAGTAGAGAATGGTGAAGTGAACAGATGAAGACTGCCCGCATAGCATGTCTTTTACAAGAAGTGCATCATGGAATAGACTACCTGAAAATTCAGTCCATGTTCTAAAGGAATATTTGAACAGATAGTCTTATAGTAGCCACTTCACAACCAGTGTTGTAGCATTTTCATACCATCTGTAAGAACAGAGCCTCTTCAAATTAGGGTTAAGATTTTTTTCATAGACATGGAAGAAGTCAAGTACACTGATGCAATTCACAAAAGTAATGTTATTTTCATTTATTTTTCATGCAAAGCCCACATAAGATATTCCAACTTCTCTTATTTTCTTGCCTTTGTGGTGACCCAATATTCTGAATTTTTTTCAAAAATTATTCTGACTGAGTTTGACTGTTCCTTAATTAGGTTTAGATGCAGTTTTATGTTTCAAAGCAGGTTGTTTCAAATTCTGGTTTCTTGTCATTGAATTTTCATCCAAAGATCTTTTAGTTACTTTATTATCTGTTTCACTTGGGTGTTCCCTTACACCTATTGTATCTTTGCTTATATCTTTTCTTGTGGTTCTACCACAACCTCCAGTGTACCTCTTCTCCATCAAGAGTAAAGTAGCATTTCTGAGAGTTTTAGGAGACAATGCTGATCCTCTTATTTTTTGAAGAAGCTTTACTAAGTGTTCAGTGCAAAGAATGAATATTTATTAAGGATCCAGTTATCATCCTAAGTTGTTTTTAAATCTTTTAGGGAGATCCAAAGTAGCCTTATTTCATACTTATAAAGAAACTCAACAAGTGGTCGATGCTTCCTTTGTGAGAGAAGAGACAATGAAGATGCCCAGAGGACAGGAAACTTTCGCAAGGTAGCATGCGCTTAGGGCTGCTGGACAGAGTCCTGTAACAGAGCACTGGCCCACTTGCCAGGAATCTAATGAAACCAAGTCCTCAGGATTGGGACTTGATACTTTACTTCATCCCACACACAAATAAAATGTGCCTGCTGCTTGGCCTACCAGAGGGGCTTGTGTGGAGAAGACCTTTGGATGGAGACGAGCCAGGGGAGCAAGACCAGGCACCACAGAGCCCAGCTGGATGCCTGAAGTGGCCGGTCATCTGCTCTTTCCTCACACAAATGACACACTATTGGAACTTTTAATGATGATGAATGTTTCCTGCTACACTGTCCAATATAGTAGCATATACCCACGTGTATTTGTACACTTAAAATGTGGCTAGTGGAACTAAGGAAAAAATTTAATTTTACTCCATTATAGTTAATTTAAATACACATTATATAGCCATATTATATAAAACAGCTTCACAATTATTGCTACTCAACAAGTAACACCATATATGGAGTTTTAAAAGCAGTTAAATATTCCTGAACAAAACATTAAAAGTATGTAATTTTTTAAATTAAAATTAATATACTCTTAGCTCTAGGTGGGCTTGTTAGCAGTGGATATCAATGAATGGTGGGAATTATGGTGATTTTCTTATTTTTTGTGTGAAATTTGAATATATTATTTAAATACATTATGACAATATTTAGGCAAAAAATGATTAGTAGTTTATTTTAATGGAATAGAAGATGTGAGAATATTCTGAAACATAAACTGACAAGACCTACTGACTGAAGGAGTATAGCGTTCTAATTAGTATGACAATTTAAAGTATAATCCCCAAATTTTAATTGTCTATGTCTCAATGATAGAAATCTAAAGTCTATAGAATTAGCTGCCTGAATAATAATTTTTTATATGGATGTTTCAAATTTTAAATAACTCAGCCATGGAGAAAAGCAAAGTGTTGATTATCATTCCAGATTAATATGTGCAGCAATATGCTGAAATTTACAGTTTAGGACTAGTGCTTTAAAAAGAGACTAGTGCTATATAAAGTTATACTTATAAATCTTTCTTTTGGAAAATATACCACAGCCATGATGCTCCAGTGAAATTTTAAGAATAATAATTGCTGATATATATTGATCATCTACTATTTGTTAAACATTAGTCAAAATTCATTACCTGTTTTGTTTCCAAGGCAGGCATGTAATTGCCCTTCCTTTCTAGATGAGGAAACCAGTGGGTTACTAAACTTGTTCATAGAAGTAGCAAGGAAAATGAATGATAAAACAGGGATTTAAGTGCAGAGAGTCTAGCCACTTTTTAAGAACCTGCACTATTAACCATTATGCTATATAACCTCACGCATGGAGAATGCTCTATATAAATGGAAAAAGAACAGTGTGACAAAGGAGGGGATTTATATGGGGGTAAAGAAGGAGACAAAGCAGGATAGTTGGAGTTTTATGAAAACTTGGTGCTGCAAATGTTAAATGAGAGAAAGAAAGTCTTAAAATAGTAGGTGTTAAAATCACAAGGTCACATATTGAACTGATACATTTCAGCATGTTAATAAACTCAAGGAGGAAGAACTGTTATATTTATAGGATTAACTCGGATTACTTTAGCAGTTAAGAAAAATGAGATAGCATATCCAAATGTTTGCTGAAGTAGGTCAAATTAAATGTAAAAATAATCAATAAAAATAACATCTGTGTAATGAAAACACATTCAAGGACATGTGTTATGCTTCACCAAACAAAAACAGGGCATTTCCATAATGCAAGCATCAGAGAAGCATTTATTAATGTATTAGTAAATACTTTCTAGAAACATCAATACTTACAGAATTTTCTTTAATTTGTTCTATTTAAATTAATTTTTTATATGTGAAAACAAAAAATATAACATTCAGTTGTTTTGTGCAGTATATTTGCACTGGTAAATTTTAGAAATCATACAAATTTAACTTTTGCTTTTAGTTCTATGACAATGAAAATGGTAATTTATAATATTCAATGTTTTGGGCAGATAGATAAGTTTTTCTAAAATATATATTTTAATTTGTAAGAGATTAAATAGTTAAAATTGATCTGTGGAAGGAATTTGAGGATTTCTCAACAGTATTTTGTACGGTACGTCAATTTTCTAAAGTCTGTTATGAATCCCCGATCTTGCTTCAAAATTCTCATCAAAAATGCCAACGTCTGATTTATCATCATGTTGCTGTCAGCTGATTATCTTTTCTTATTCAAGTTACAATTTGCTTGCTTCTTTTCAAGAAAGATGAGTTTGGGGTTTTTTTGGTATTTCTTTTTTAATTGTATCTCAGACACCTGGTCTATTATGTTATTTATTTACATATTTGATTTTAACAGGCAGTCACCCTGTTTAGGTTCAGCATGTGAGTCTTGGCCTAGTTTCTGGACTGTGGCTCCAATGGTAGTTTAATTTTCAGAACCTTTGTAATGTCACTTTGGTCTAGTTGGCTTACCTGGTGCCATTAGGGCTCCCACTAGAGCTTTGTGATGCTGCCTGAGGGGACAGAAGGGACTTCCCCGGGATGGGATGCAGGGTACCTCTAGGTGGGGGATAGTAGCAGTGAGATCTCTTTCCACCTCCTCTCAGGAGTCTTGGTGGTATCTCTTGATCAGAAGAGCAGAAACTCAGAATAACACAGACAAAGAGGTTTTCTAGAGCAGGCCTCTCACTGAAGCTGGATCTCTCCTGTCTTTTCTGCCTACCTGCTTTGGTATTTCTCAATGGAGAAGGGGAGTCTCAGACGCAGAAGGCAGAAAAAGTGCTTCCCTAGCTGCTCAGAGCTCCCAATCAATGCTCCTTACAATGGTGATATGCTAGGCTCACCTGATGTTGTCACAGAAGGGGAGTCTCAGACGCAGAAGGCAGAAAAAGTGCTTCCCTAGCTGCTCAGAGCTCCCAGTCAATGCTCCTTACAATGGTGATATGCTAGGCTCACCTGATGTTGTCAGAGGTACTCAGATTTGATCCTGGAGTGGAATGAACAAAATAGAATTAATTTGATTGTCTAAGCTGCCTTCTGTCATGGGTCAGGAAACATTGTGTCTGGATGATCTTCCTGTCTTGAGGAGGGGGAGAGGACACAAGATGCTCTCCTGTGCTGTTCCTCTGTTCTTGATATCTCAAACAAATTCATCTTCTTTTACCTAACCTTTCATGTTTCTCCTTTAGTCATGTATTGTATTTCCAGGGTTTATAGCTTTGCTTAATGGGGAGAAGCAGGGAAAAATAAATTTATGCAATCATGTCCCATTGCCTATGAGTGTATAAAATTTTACTAATATGAGAATAAAATTAGCATATATTATCACTACATAGTTAACTTGAACTTTTAGAGCCATTTTAATCTCTTTATGTTCAATTAAATTGATCATGAGAGAATACAAAATGACAGGGAAGAGTCTTTTTCTTTATACTACTGTATAAACATATAAACAATGTAAATGTTAATGTTGAAGCAATTTCTCATGATGCTTTTTCAATTACATGTCAATTATATTTACGATGCGTGTACTTGTTTGCTCATGTATTATATACATCAATTAAAGGTTAAAAAATATTCTTGACTGGGACTTTCCACTAGATATTTTGATTTGATTGTTCTGGCATGGAGCAAAGGCATTCCTATATTAAAATATGCCACTCATGAATTTAATGTGTACCCACACAGTTAAAAGAATAATCTGCATAAAATTTTAGGGGCAAAAAAAAAAGCTGGTATGTCTCTCCAAATAAATAAACTAATGTACTATTATGTTGGGGCTTAGAAAACAATATCCCAAAGTAAAGACCTCAGAAGCATCCTCAAAAGCAATTTTTTCTCAGACCTCCTGCCCTCCTGTTTCTTAGCCACCTCCCCCCCCCATGTAAGTCAAAGGAGTTAGAATTCCTCTTCCCTAAAGTGTGTCATAGAACGCAGAACCCCGTTATCTCAAAGCCAGCCAGAAAGCCTAAAAATATTACTCTAACCCTTTTCCTACCTTTCTGCAAAACATATGGCCATGAAGAAATTAAGACTTTCATTTCAGAGGAGTCCTACCCCATACCTGGGAGGAAGGAATGCTGCACAGAGAAGCACAGAAGAATCTAAACAGACAGGCCTGGCTGTTTCCCTACTCAGTCTGTTGGCATTAGGTCATACCCTTTTGTCTAATCCCTGTTTCTACAAGGCCGTCCATTCTTCTTTGGATCTAAAGCATAAAAACAGACTTGTCCTTGTATCTTTGGTTCTTCATTATGAAGGCTCTGGTGACATGTAAAACTATGATCAAATAAATTTGTTATGCTTTTCTCTTGTTAACCTGTCCTTGTTATGGGGATGTTAGCCATGACCCTTATGATGGGGAGAAAAAAAGATCATGTTTCTGCCCCAAAAATTAGAAGTACAAAACCTTTCATTCTCACTTCTTGCTGTTCTGTGACTGTCTTACATTGATTCCAGTTTTCTATGACATGGGAAATAAAATTATTAATTTTACTAGCTGTAACTGAGTAAAGTTAATAGAGTTAAAGAAAAGTAGGGGAACATCTCATGTTAAAAATGCAAACACCTTTCATCTTCCCATCTATCTACCTCTCTAGCTGTCTAACTGTTTGTTATTTAGCTATCTAGCTAGTACTCTAATCGACCTAATTACCTTTCTTTTCTTTCTTTTTCTTTTCTTTTTCCTTCCTTCCTTCTCCTGTCCTTTTGTACATGAGCCTAAGTTTTGGCATTTAAGTTTCTTATTTATTGATGCTTCTGAATTTTTTTCTTTCTTATTGATATTGGCTGTATTTCGTTCAACCATGCCATATAAATGTGAAATGAAAGCCAAATGTTACTGGATATTCTTTGGTTTATTATAAAGAAGTAACCTCACACTAGAGATATGGTGGTTACTAGACTGTACTCAAAACTGAATTATCCTACAAAACTGGCAGGTTTTCTTCGAATTATGCACCTATAATTTTGATGTATGAAATGTGAGTGAGTAGGAATATACATTAGTTAGTATGAGAGATTTTTCTTATATTGTTCTCTCTAGGTAGATATATTTTGTTAATCCCAAGGGAAATATATCATTATTCTATTTCCTTTGAAGCAACCCTAGTTATTACTAAGATTACTGTGTTGATTTTATTTCTTATTTTTTTGTCAAAATTTTAAATGTCATTGAATAAAGAAAATTAAGCAAACACATTTGATTTGAATGTATCTGAAAAATGTTTTTAGGCTTTATCAGTCAGTGTTCTCTGGAGAAAAAGAATATAGACCTTTATATATAAATATATATCTTATATATATAAAATAGATATAAAGATATTTATTATAAGGAATTTGATCACATGATTCTGGAGTCTGAGAAGTTCCAAGATCTGCAGTTCGCAAGCTGGAGACCCAGAAGGAAAATCATTGATATAATTTCTGCCTAAGTGTAAAGTCCTGAGAACCAAGACAGCTGATGATGTAAGTTCCAGTCAAAGTCTGAGTCCAAAGACAGTAGAAAACCAATGTTCAAGCTTGGAGACCATCAGGTAGACATACTGAATTCACCCTTACTTCGTATTTTGTTCTATTCAAGCCATCAGTGGATTGGATGAGGACCACCCACATGCAGGAGAGCAATGTGATTTACTCAGTCTACTGATTCAAATGTTAATCCCATCCAGAAACACTCTCACAGACATACCCATTAAATAGTTAGGCACCCTGTCAGGTTGACACATAAAATTAGCCATCACACAGGCTTTCTGCTCAATTGACAGTTTAACTGTCTGTTAAATCTCTATAATCTGTAAATATTAACATATTTTTATTATTCACTATATCCATATGTAATTGTGTACTAAATTTTCATGTGTTCCCTGAATCTGGTTTGGGTTTCTTTTTACTTTTATTTGTTATTTTATTTCTGCCAATGTGAAACATGCTGGTTATTAAGTGTAAATGCCTGGTAAAGAAAATGTTACTCTGTCACACTGAAGTATTTTTCTAGCCTCATCTTACTTTTTTATTGTCTACATGAATTGTGGCCATATTTTCCTCAACTTAAAAGATTCTACAATAGTTCTAATTGAACTCTTTTTTTAATTTATAGGTTAATTTAGAGAGATTAAATAATTAAAACATTGAGTTTTTCAAACCTAAACAATATTACTTTCTCTTTAAGTATTTTTAAATCCTGAAATAGGATTTTATAATTTTTCAAACAGAGGTCCTAAACATTTTGTTATTTCCTAGGTCATTCATGTTTATTGCCTTCTGAATCTTATTTTCTGAAATGTTAGATTTTTCTATTAAGACCTGCAATTAGGAAGCTTTGAAAATGTAGTTAAATTTAGTTGGAATTTGTGAATTTAATCATTGAATCTTCAAAACTGATTATAATTTTCTTTCCTTACATTTTTAAGCTGGCACTGATGCTAAGCTAACATTTTTTTCAGACCTCTGCACTTTAAGTCTCCAAAATGTTTTCCAAATGGACTTGTGACTTTTAATGCTTACATTAAATAACAGTTCTTATGGATGCTGCCTTTGGAGTCACACTCTTAATGACACTGAACACCAAATAAATGACCCATTCATTAAAAAATTCTTCGTTTTCTTTGCCATTTTCATTGACCATTTTTTTCTGTTTTATTACTTCTACCCACTTTTAGGAAGTTTGAGAAGGCAGTAGATAATTTATGAGCTTGCAGCACTGAAGGGAAATTACATGAAAAAAAAATACTTTGTCCTTTTAGAATTATTTTTTGGTTCATAAGTCAAAGAAGTTACTTCACAAGTTTTAACACTTGCAAAAAATTTCATCAAACTATTTGTCTGTTAAAATTACAATGGTGAAACTTACTGATCTTCACTAAAACTAATGCTGTGCTAAAAACCAACATATACACAAAAAATAGTTCCTGGTTTTTCATTTGTAATATGCAAACTGACTGGTGTGATAGGCTGAATAATGCTCCCTCTCTCCTACAACATTTCTATGTTCCCACAACTGGTCCTATGAAAGTTACTTTATATGCATGATTAAGTTAAATGGGTTATGTGGAATTATCCTGGGTTATCAGAGTATGCCTGGTGTAATCACAGCAATCTTTATAAGAGGGACACAATAGGAATCAGAGTTAGAAGAGGTGATGTGATGCTAGAAGCAGAGATTGGAGTGATGCATTATGAAAATGGAGGAAAGGGACACAAGCCAAGGAACACAGGTGGCCTCTAGAAGATGAAACAGCAAGAAAATGTACTTTCCCTCTAGAGCTCCAGAATGAATCAGCCTGCCAGCACCTTGACTTTTGTCCAGTGAAACTGATTCCAGGCCTTTGGCCTCTAAATGGTAAAATATTACAGTTTGCTAATATAAGCAATAAGAAACTAATATAGTTAAGTAAAAAGAATATAGCTTCTGATAAGATAAAGATGGCATAAACATTATTATAGTCCTCAAGTGTTTTGGTTCCATAAATTACAAAACCATAATCTCATTCATCAGTGTTTAGCGTGACCAATTTTCCTGTATTTTTTATTCTGCCGTCAGCACTAAACTTTCTCTTTCTTAGATGCATACAACATTTTACTGTTACATGATACACCTTTATTTGCTATAGGATTTATTCTTAGGCTTGTTAAAATTCCCTTGCAATTTTCTGCCTTGCCAGATCATTCCACCCAACTCTACACACACTAATATTTAGTAACTCCCAGAGATGAGTAAATATTAGTAAGAGACTACCAGGAAATCTACTCAAGTACATTCAAGCAAAATAAAACAAAAGACATTTATAGTAATTATTTAAGCATTAAAAATAACTTAAAGAGAAAAATTATCAACTAAAATTATTTTTAAATGTTCCTACCTGAAGATCATAAAGATATGATTTTATTTTTGCTGTAGCAATACTATTACTCAACTTTTAATCTTTATGTCTACAATTTAACTGAAATTGTTTTTTATATGTAATTTAAAATATGGGACAGAATTTTTAAATATGGCCACTATTTGACTCACTAACATTTACGGGAAACAAAATCAATATCTTACTATACTGCAACATTGCAATGTTCTATTTTATCATAAGACATAGAATAGGCTCCCAAGTATCCACTGCCTAGCTGAAGAGATAAATAATTATCAATAAATTGGAATCTCTGTGGGTCTATCCTTGATTTGAACCTTTTTCTATATTTTTGATAAGAAACTTATATGCTTAATTTTGTGTTTATTAATTCCTTTATTTTCATTTAGTGTTTATTATATGTGTTCATTTCCTTAAGTATTATTACACTTTTCAGTATATCTGATCTGGCAAATGCTGGGAACAGAAACTTATGAACATTTTAAAAAATAATTTTCATTTCAAAATTATATGAAATAATACATATTTAAACATTCTCTTAATTAAAATGATATTAAAATGATAATATGTTATTCACCTATCCTTATAGAGCTTCAATTAACTTCAGAAGCATATATTAATTTTCCAAAATCAATAAGTGGCTAATAATTATAATTTTAATAATTTAAAAGGGTGGCATAAATGTCACATAAGGAGGAAAATTACAGTTAAATCAATAATAAGGAAATTTTCCTTCAGTGATATATTGCATATATAAAAAATGAATTCTTCCCCTATCTGTATGTGGGTACTTTTTCAATATGACATTGTAGTTTCTCCTACAAAGGGTAGAGTCTTTTTAACTAACTATTGAATCTGTGCTTGACTATGTGACTTGCTTTGGCCAGTGGGATATAGTCAATAAGGTGGAAGAAATGGCTTGAAAAATTATTTTTCATTGAGATTTGCTCTCTTTTGCTGCTACATTGAGATTGGTTGATCCACCAGAAAGATCATCAGAACTTCCTAGATAAGCCCACTTGCCAGGTATGGGTGGATCCAGCTCAAACTACTGACTCATAAAATCCTGAGATACACAAATGGATATTTTTAAGCCATTAAACACAATTTTTTATTGTACCCAGTGTAATTAACACAATTTTCCCCAGACGTATAAATTGTCATATAAATCTGCCCTCTACAAAATACTTAAATAAATGAAAAATACAGCAATACATATATATTTAAAATATGTCACTGACCTTGCAAGAAAGGATGGGAAATCATGAGAGTCAAAAAGATCAAAATGAAGAAAAATATAAAATGAATGCAAGCCAAAGCCAACAGCTACTATGAGGGGATTTGAAGACCTCAGAGAACTCAGAGTTTTACTTTTTTTCTTTTAAATTTCCTCAGGGGACAATATACAAATACTAGAGTATGCAATATGAGGAACTGCTGAATCGCAGAATGCCTCCCAGTGTAAAACTGAGATTCATAAAGATCTACGCCTTTGCTGAAAGGCTAGACTAGATTGAAATCCTCTTTTAGAAGAAAAACCATGCCTGAGAACTCATAACTCCAACTGGATTTCACATAGGATTTGGATTAGATTCCATATCACAATCAAAATAATTATGTTTAAATATGAATTTAAAGTAGTGCCAACTGGCTCAGTGATCTCTGTATCTGACAGAAGCAAATGGACTTTTCTATCAATAAATCTACCCTCAAACCAAACGTTACAGTATTCAACACATAAAGTAACAGTGCATATGAACTCTCCAACGAAGTCCATAAAAAGTGAAGTCAACGTGACTGAGAGTCTGAACAATAATTACACAATAGAATCAGACAAGTGAGGAATTCCTATATTATAACCATAAATTGTAGAATATATTTATGCTTATCATTATTAAAAAATAAATGAAAGAATTAAAAACATAAGTAGACATTAAAAGGTAGAAATTTTAGAAATAAAATATTGAAGTTAAAATTGCTAAAAATAGCACTAATAAAAAATAAAAATCTCTGTACATGGATTAACATACTAACGGAGCTGAAGAGAGATTTAGTGACCCAAGATAAAGTTTAATAAATTACCTGAAATTCAGTACAGAGATACAAAGAAATAAAAATTATGCAATGGAAATCAAAAAGTCTGGAGTGAAAAGTGGAAAGACAGAGGTGAAAAGAATTTTCGAACTAATAGAGAGAATGGAGGAGGCTAAATATTCAAACAATAATTGCTAAAATTCAGAACTGAAAGAAGACAACATTACTGAGGTCCACGAATGTCATCAAATTTGAAGTAAAATGAATAAAAAACTATGCTTGGCATATCATTTTGAAATGCTGTTCAACCAAAGACAAACAAATATCTGCAAATCAGACATGAAGAAAACTCACTTTGCTTCTAAATAAATAACTACGCTTATGTAGAATGTCTAACAACAGAATTTAAGGTAGAACACTGTATTGGTATTTTCAAGGTACTAAGAATGAAATAACTGTCATTTTAAAACTGTATAACTAGAGGATTTTTTTTAATAATAGGAGTAAAAATAAAGATATTTCAAATAACTGCTCCAGACAAATTAACTTCAAAAATGCCATCTCTAAATTCTTAAGTTATGTATTGAAAAGAAAGAAAATTATTTTAGAAAGTCCAGGATGCAAGCAGAAGTGTGGACATAGAATATGATAAACACTTAGGCAACTCTAAAAAGAGGTTGATCTGCATAAAATACTAATATGAATATTTAAATTATGTGGTTAAAAAAGAAAAGGACTATTTAGAGAAAGAGCATATAAATGAGGGAGTCTCTGAGTTACAAAGATTTAAGAGTCCTGTCTAGATCAGGACAATAAATATAATGATTCATTTTAAAGCAAATGTTATGGGTGATGCAAAACATATTAAAATTTATAATATATCTTGTTTTTAAACATAAACCATGAATTGTCTCAACAAATTTCCAATTACTTATGTTCTAAAAATTATATTGTCTGACTTATGATGCAATTACATTAGAAACCCAAAAGAATAGCTAGACAGCATCACTAACAAGAAAGCTATATTAAAATTGTTGATATTTTAAAATATAACACAACATAATATGTGGGCTTAAGAAGATAGATATTAGGTGTTAATTGGAAGATATTCATAGGTGAATATATTATTACATAATAATAGTATCAAAACTTATATGCTGGAAAATTTTTTATCTTTAAATTATTAACTAGTAAAGAAGAAAGAATAAAATTTAATAAATAATATTTCAAAAAGTGAGGAAAATAATATCAGAATAATTCCTAAGAAAGTAAAAACAGGATATGATAAACATAAAAGATTAATAAACAATAAGCAATAGAAAATTAGTTAAGATCCACACACCCAAATGTTGTTTCTTTGATGAAAAACGGATTAAATAAAACAGAGAAGAATCAAATAATATTAGAAAAAAAAAGTTACTTTATAACTGAAGGTACAGCAGAAATTAAATGCAATAAGGGAATATCATGAACAAATTTATGTAAAATAATTATGATCTTGCATGAAATCGACAATTTTCCAGGAAATGCAATTTCCCAACACTGATTCAAAGGTACTAGAAAATATAGACTTATAAATTTAAAAAAATGAAAGAGATGATTGGTGTTAAAAAATTGTCATATAAATTTTAAAGAAAGTGAGGGAAGTGTTTACTGCTAAAAATTTTCTCAAAATTAAATAAAAGGCCAAATTATTTTAAAAGTAAGTTTACTAACCATTACAAAGAGGTAAGAATGGTAATAAACTATTTCAGAGTATGGTAAAGAAAGGTCCTTATCTTAGCATATGTATACATATATGTTGTGGAAATGGACTCGGAAAGGAAGCGTTGAACACTCAGAGGGTTGGAGAGTCAGGAGTTTATTATGGCTAAAGGGTCCAGACAAGCTAATGCCTGAAAGTCTGGACCCCAAGCTTAGGTCTTACAAGGCTTATATAGGCAAACTTCTCCAGGTTTTAGGTTTTGCTTTTTCAGCATTCATGAGGTCAAGGCAGATAAGCAAGCTACACAAGCCAAAAATGCAAGTAGTGAGTAGAGGCCAGACTACTGTAATAAGCAAACATTGATTAAAAGACAAAATATTACTTCAAGGACAAAACAGGCTTATGAGAAAATTATTTTGGCATTATTCCCAACATATATACTTGTGTTTTTTACACATGCTTATATATTTTATTTAGTCCATACAAAATATTTCATAAATATATGTTTTTAATATCCTCCTGACTACAATTTTGGTGCAGTTCATAAAGTAATATCATAAACTTAAAATATTTCACTAGCTGAATAGATAAATTAATTTGGTGTAGTATCAATAATAGAATAATATAAAATGATATAAATAAAAAAACACATGTATTTTCAACAACATGGACAAACATTTTAAAAAGTACACAATTTTTTCAGTGACAAAGCAAATACCCAAAGACTACATATAATATGACATGTTTTGCATCATTTTAATAACAACTAAAATTTAAAGATTATATTATACAGGGTGGTATACGAATGGAGATCAATATTAAACAAACAAAACAAAACAAAAAACACAAGAGATCACCTGTATCTATACCTAGGTAGATAGTAGATAAATAGGTAGATAGATACAGAAGTATGCATGATATATGTATTTAAGGGAGTGAAAATACATGAAACATAAATAAAAATATAAATTTAAATGCAAACACAAATTTAGTACATAGTTAAGGGTAGTTGTTCCTGTGAAGAAAGCTAAGAAAATAGGAAGAAAAAAATACAGTTAAAAATTAACATTATATGAAATTGATTCTTTGGCTTATGGTGGGTTCACGGGGTTTCATTACATATACATTATTTATTAAATTAATAAAAGATGGTCATACATGGACAAGCAAATAGAGTAATGAGCTGAACCAGGAACGGTTAAGCCAGTTTTTCTCACATCTTATCACTCTGACACTGACTGTCCTACCTCTC
Source organism: Galeopterus variegatus (assembly GCF_000696425.1). Lineage (NCBI taxonomy): Eukaryota > Metazoa > Chordata > Mammalia > Dermoptera > Cynocephalidae > Galeopterus > Galeopterus variegatus. The sequence continues at coordinate 133,364 of NW_007727976.1, forward strand.
TGTTATATTTAGAAGGACCATAGTAATTGTGTTGAGCCAACCAGAAAATCTCCCCATCTCAAAGTCACCTCATTAGCAAACTTAATCCTCCCACGCCATGTAACATAACACATGCAGAAGTCCCAGGAATTAAGACCTGAACATTTTTTAATGGGGGGAGGCGATCATTATTCTGTCTACAGCTGTAGGGAAGAAAGTAACAGTGAGTTTTATTTAGAGAAAGGCCACACATAATGATTCATCTTATTCTCTGCACCTGCGATTCACTTAAGGTAACAAAATAATAATACGATTCCAAAATAGATACTGAACTGACTCCTTCCGAGGTGCAGAATCATGACTTTTTATTTGTCTATTTTTTGCGCACTATTTCTCAAAATGACCCATCCAAATTTTATCTCTCATGCCCCATTTTAAGTGATTAAGACATCATTTTAAACAGCAGATCCATTATTAAAAAATTTCTAGTCAATACATTGAGAATCTACTACCTAATCAAATGTACACATTTAATTGCCTACAGCTACCTTTGACAGAATCTTTTGTATGCCAAAGAAAAGGGAAAGCAACATTAAAATGTATTGTGAAAGACAAAGAAAAACCCTGAGATATGCAGTGGGTTGCTGAGCTGGGTGATCAGTTTTATTTCTTCTCTCCTTTCAGATAGGTTTATCTCACAAGTGACAGGGATGCCAACTTTCAACATTTCTCCTCTTGGTATATTAAGGAACTATCAGCATGCTCAGTGACATTTTGTGAACGTTTTATAACTGGTAGGTTGGCACTTTATTGTTTATGTTGTTTGGACTCTGAGCAGTAAAACAGTCACTTTTTTTGAAAAATAATATCTAACATTTCATTCAAACATGTCAAATTGAATTATAAGGACTTTGTCCTGTTAAAAATAAGAAAAATTGTATGCTAGAGTTTGATTTGATTCATTAATTTGTTAATCTGTTAAGTGAATTTTATTAAAGATAGACCATTTGGAAGTGATTTGTTATTCAAACAGTAGATAATCATGATTTTTAGGATCTTCAAGTCCAGTGAGCCACACAGTCTCTTTGTCTTCTCTGCTTGCTAAAAGGGCCAGGCTAATCACTTCTGGTGATTCAGAGTAAAATAAAAGCTTTAATTAAAGCCCAGGTACTTTTGATAATTAGTAGAAATAGCGTGATGATTCAGAAATAATCCAGAGTATTTTTGGATGGAATTATAGGTATATGTTAAGTTGTAATAATAGAGTCTTGAATAGAAAAACAAAACAAAAACTTTGTAATCAAAGATGCAACTTGTTAAAAACATATATTCTTTTGAATTGGATGTATGACCAAGACAATGATATAGTAACAAAAAGGTGAAAATATAAAAATATAAAAAGAAATTAAATCTATATTTCGAAAAACAAGGAAATAATACAATCATAGTGTAGAGCTAGGGCTAGGGTCTGAAGCTCACAGACCCCCTCAAGCCCATCCACAAACCCTTCACATGCAGGTCTATGAGGTAGGTAACTGGCAAAAAGGTCCTTGGAGCTTGGTTGAAATAGGAATCTGTTTATTCAACACACACACATACACCCATCTAGGAGCTAGGCTGTCCAAAGAGAAACAGAGAAACTCAGAAACTCTACTGCTATGGCAAAGTCCAAAGAAGAAACTGAAACTGAAACTGAGCAGCTGCCAGCAGAGTAAACATGTTCTACGTTTAGATATGAGCGCTCTGCCCACCAGCCCTGCTTCACAAGATGAAGAACACACAATAGCAATTAACTACAAAGATACATGGGTGCACATGCGCACTAACTCCACCCACACACAACTTGTTTACAAGGAAATGTGCTGCATAACCACCAACCAGACCTAAGCCAAGGGAGCCTGACTAAATTATCTATCTTCCCCACTCATAAGTGTATCACCATAAGCTCATATAATTCTGACAGAATCACAGATAAGTGTAGAAAGGACAGTCCAATGTAAACTCTTTTCAGGAGAAAAAAAAATCTTATAGTGGAAACTTTTAGTAAACATAAAATAATGCACACATAAATTAGAACAAGTGGCTTTAATACATCGTAAAATAGATGTTTAAAGATAATTTTAAAATCCCCAGTATACTTAATAAATTACAAAGACACAATGTTACGTGTAGAATTTATCTTTCAACTTAACTATTTCATACTTAAAAAATATGATTCAACCATAAAAAGTTTGAATATTTGCCTTGCTTGGCCTCTGCAGTAGGAAGACAGGCTATTAACAGTGATGAGTATGTGATGGTATGTGATTTTCTTGTGTTCTATTATGTAGTTATATAAATGTACTCTTTTATATTATGGCTATTAATATTTCTTAGATTTTAAATTGCTTAATTAACTTATTCAAAATATTGTCATAGACGTCCTTAATTGCCCATGTAACTCAACTTTGAAACTAATGTTATTAATTCTAGAAATCTCATGGTTTAATATGGTAATAATTAAATGGTTATAAACAATGTCATATATTAAATACTTCTGCTGAATGATATTCCATTTCTTGGTGACATTTATAAATGGTGTAAAGCATTTTTATATTAAAGTTAGTTTAGCAAATCAGTATTTCAGAATTTTTTCATCTTGGTAATTTTTTGAATTTCAGTATGATTTTTGAATTGTTTTCTAGTGAAATCATTCCTAATTAATTCTCAAATAAGTATAATGAGGAATGAGGTCCTTAGAAAAGTAACTTACAGATTAAAAATTATTACCTCACTGAAAATGTTCTGTTACATTTATAAATGGCTGAAAATATTATGCATCATATCCATTGAAATCCATTAGAAGTTTCCAATCACATATAAATCAACTGTATGTATATGCAACTATATCAGTCAGTCATGTATAAATTATGATAGGTTTTGCTGTTTCAGGATATGTTTTCAAATAATATTAAATAAAAAGTTTTGGATTATTTTCACACTTTAAAAAATTGAACTTAATATTAAATTACTTATAATAAAAATATCAATATAAACAGAATTATTAGTTAAATTCACCATTAAACTCACATTTCCTGGTTAGTGAAAAAGATGTTTTGCTTTTTTAATTTAATTTAATTTTTAAAATATTTAATCTTTTTATTTTACACTTGAAACATAATTGAAAATACATACTTATTGTGTTTAAAGTTGATCATCAGTATTTGTGTACAATGTGTGATGATCAAATCAGTATTATTAACATGTTCATCATTACAAATTGTAATTGTTCTTTGCGTCCAGTATCTATCTTCTCCATAACCACCTTCCTCCTCCTCCTTTCTCATCTCTAATGACCATAGATCTGTTCTTTCCTTTTGAAAGTTCAACATAGTATTGTAATTTTCCATTTCTTTCTGTCTTCCTTCTTTCCTTTCTTAGCTCCCACTTATGAGTGAGGACATGCAGTATTCCTCTTTCTGTGCCTGGCTTATTTCACTTAACACAATTTAAGTTCATCCATGTAACTGCAAATGGCAGAATTTTATTTTTTTTCTAATGGCTGAGTAGTAGTCTATTGTGTATATATACCACATTTTCCTTATCCCGTCATCTGTCAATGGATATTTAGGTTCCTTCCATATCCTGGCTACTGTAAATAGAGCTGCAATGAATATGGAGGCAGGTTTCCCTTTAATATGATGATTTACGTTCCTTTGGATATATACCCAGCAGTGGGATTGCTGGATTATTGGTATTTCTATCAGTAGTTGCCTGAAGAACCTCCATACTATTTTCAATAATGACTGTACTAATTTAGTCCCACCAGCAGTGTAGGAGGGTTCCCGTTTCTCCACATTCTCACCAGCATTTGTTATTCTTTGTCTTTTTGATAATGGCCAGTCTGACTAGGGTGAGATGATATCTTAATGGGGTTTTGATTTGCATTTCCCTGGTCATTAGAGATGTTGAGCAGTTCCACGTACCTGTTAGCCATTTGTATGTCTTCCTTTGAGAAATATCTACTCAGCTCCTTTGACCATATTTTAACTGGATTGTTTGGTGTTTTTTTTACTTCCACGTACCTGTTAGCCATTTGTATGTCTTCCTTTGAGAAATATCTACTCAGCTCCTTTGCCCATATTTTAACTGGATTGTTTGGTGTTTTTTTACTGTTGTTTGAGTTTCTTGTATATTCTGGATATTAACTACTTGTCATATTTATAGTTTTCAAATATTTTCTCCCATTCTGTAGGTTGTCTTTTCACTCTGCTAATTTTTTCCTTTACTGTACGGTTAAAGATGCAGTAGAAAATTTTCTTTCATAGAGACACTGCTAATAAAGTGAATTTGGCTTTCTGAAGGTTATTTTTAAAAATATATATATTAGTGTCAGATTAAAATGTTCGAGCAGTCATGCATATACTTAAGTTAAAAAGTCATAATGATTTCAGGGATATTGACAATTTGGGGATCATTTTTCCAAATATCCTATCAGAATACATAAATGATGTATGATTTTTAACTCCTTTGAATCAAGAAAATGAGGACTTGAATAAAACTAAGATCATTTACTAGAAAAGAAAACAACTTTTCAAAGTGTAACTAGCCATAGTAAAACAGTATTAATCTGTGAATTAAATATCTTTAGTAAAAACAAAATTAAGGAATGAATAGAAGGCTAAATTTGATGGCAATCAACAGTTACACATCCCCACTCCCACACACACACACACATGCACACACACAGTACACAAAGGAAGCATTGATAAACCAAAAAAGCCTGAATGAGAGGCCATAGCGAATACCTCTTGGTGGCCAGAAAACATTTTAAAAGGACCCATAGAGTGAATTATTGGAGGAAAAAGAGGGAGAAATAGAATAAATATAGCAACATCTTTAAGACTTTTTTTAAAAAATTGAAATATTAAATTTCTCTCAAGCCTCCCTTTCTACGTTGGTGTGTATGTGAAACAAATGCAACAAAGGTCAGCATGAGGTAGCCCTACTGCTATATATTTACCTCACACACTTCTTCAACATGTTACCCCAAATTAGTAATAAATAATATACCTGGAAGGATAACTCTTCTATTTCAAGTTCTATTTGAGGTTGAAATGAAGCATTATTTTGTGTAGGTAGATCAAAATTTCTTTAAAAATAACAAAATCAGTTAGTTTTGGCATACTATAATTCTTTCTCAAAAATACTAACCTGTGCAATATGCTTCTGTACAACAAGCTTGCTCTTACTTAGCAACAGTGAAGCCATCTTAAAAGCTGTTTCACCAGGGGACACACACATGCCTCCCTCTCCTAGGACCTGCTAGACACACAGGATGTTCTGCGGCCGCAAAAACAGCTGGCTTTCAGAAGCTGAAATATGTAGGTTACAGCAGAAGCATAAAACTTTCCACATAAACATGTTTTCAAAGAGGCTTTTGGGTAAGGGTCTTACCACACCTGGGTATGTAAGGCGAGAAGTGTGGTTGCCTGAGGAGGGGTCTTAGCAAGAGCTGGCCTATTTCTCATCTACACAGGGAAGAGCTGAGAGCTGACAGCCTGTGGTTTTCTTGGTAACAAAAGCACAAGTTTGTAACCACAGAGCTATAAGGCACAGAAGTATTCAGATGTTTTTATGTTTTTTCATTGCAAAGCCGAACCAGCAGGTGGCCAAGTGTTTATCAGTAGAGAAGCCTGAAGTGAAATTACCTAAAAACAGATAGATGCCAGCCAATAAATTTTAAGGTCACTTAAGTTAGCTAATAAGGGCTGCTCACTGCTTTGTCTCCTGGCCGCCAGAAAAACTGCCCCCAAAAATGTATAAAAGGACAGCTAAAGAGCCTAACGGGGTCTCACCCCAGCCTTGCGGTGGGACCCCCAATGTGTTGGAATTAATAAACCTCTTGCTGAGTGCATTGCTCCTGGTCTTGTGGTCTCTTCGAGGCGAGTCTTCCCGTTCTATGTAATATTGAGTTTCAGCCCAAATCTTACATTTCCAGTCATTAATATGAATAATAAATTTAAGAGGGCAATTTTCCAACCCAACATTCCTCCACTTCAGTATTGTCTCTCTTCAATCCCTCTGACTTTAGGCAACTCAAACACCTGTGAGTTCACAGCCAGACATCTTCTATAAAGGACTGTAACACCAGAATCAAAACATTAGAAGTTATTCATCAGAGTAATAATTAACCATTCATCTAATGTTTAATTTCGAATTACCCATTAATCAGAAATTAACAATTAGAGTTTCTTTTCACTTAAATTCCTAAAGAGATATCTCTGATATTTGGCCTTTTCAAAAAAAATTTTAGGAGCATATTGAATGTTTGATTTTGGACTTCTTAAAGTATTTGTATTTTCCATCGCCATGGTGAAAGAATGAAGTTAATGTTTTTGTTTTTGTTTTCCAATTACAAGTGTTTCTGAGACATATTGATCATGAGCATCTGACTGCTTCAGAATCACTGGGAAAGAAATCTTAAACTGATTTGACTCCAGGAGAGGCCTATTTTCTTTCACTCTTCATTATAAAATATTGATAATTCTAATAGCCAAAATCTCCAGAAAGCAAACTTTGTAAAATGTAAAAAATATAATATGAACCTTTTTTACTGCCTTCCAAATTTTACATACTAAGTACAGGAGCCAATTCCTCACTGCCCAAGGGATATTTATAAATTGAATAAAAATAAACCTTTGTGGAACTAAGTAAAAAAAAAAGCATATATGTAACACACACACACACACACACACACACACACACAATTTTACGTCACTGTTTTTTAGACTTACAAACTATCTTCATCCAGTAACAGAAATGCTAATAAGTTTTCCCTGGATTTACTTTACTTTGGGAATTGGGGATTTGAGAGCCTTCTATGACTTATGTAGCTATATCATTTCTCAAAATATTTAGCATTTTCCTAAATTTCTGAAACAGTATATCTGGCTACAACAAAGGCTACTGCGAGGCTAATGCTGATGTTGTGAATCCTACTCACAGCACCAATTGTCTAGCTCTTAATCCTGTTCGTGACACCAATTGTAAAGCTAGGCGACCACGCCAGTTGTCGGGCTCTTACACCTGCTGGCTGGTAATCCTGCACCGACTGGGCCAATGGTTGAGCTAGGGCTGGGTCTGGAACTCCCTGACCCTTCAAGCCCATTCACAGACTGGGTCACAAACCCTTCACACACCAGGCTGGGTCACCAGACCCCTCCACGGCAGGCTGGGTCACCAGGCTGGGTCACCAGTCCCCTTCACGCAGGTCTATGAGCTAGGTAACTGGCCACACAGTCCTTGGAAGCTGCAGGTCTGAAAAATCATGGCCACGCAGGGTGGCCCCCGAGGCAGTAAAAACCAGCCAAAGTGGCACCACCTTGAAGGCACACGTGCACCACCCACACACACAA
>NW_007727976.1:141588-142687 GCF_000696425.1 Galeopterus variegatus
TCCATCCTTAAAACGAGAATGTATTGTGTTAATGGTTTAATCGTGTAAAATATTTCTTCTTAACATAGCATTCCAGGATGACAACATAACACATTCACCTTAGGGGTCCACCAAGTTCCAGTATCTGTTTGTGATAATAATAACAGAAATTAATAGAGAATGACAGAGTTTAAACTATGGAAAGAATACATTTTGAGGTTACCATTTTGTCATAACTATAATTATGTGAAAAAAATTTAAACTATAAATGACAGTACTTCTAAGTTAAGGTATTCAACTGCAATATTTAGATCCACCCAGGCAACCATTCATATGTATTTGCTTACTAGAGGTCTTTGCTTTTTGCTCCAATAATTAAATGAAAACTATAATTTTAATTAAATTCTTAGTGAATATCAATTATTTAAAATCTACACTAACAAAATCTGGTAATGCACAAACCTGCCTTTGATAAATTGGTCATGATGTTTTTTAAAAAAAACTGACAAAATGATCATGTCTTAGTGGTAGCTGTACTACCCAATGTGTCTTAATGAAATAAAAAAATTAACTTGTGTGGCCCCAGATGCAGGACAAAGAATGAAACTTAGTGAGTGACAGTGGTCTTTGTAACCATAATTCCAAAGAGTTGGGGGAGTCCCAGCTTGTCAGCATTGTTTATGGATTAAAGTCAAGTTGAAGATTTTCACCTTGTTTGGATAACACAGCTTCTCTCCTCTTCCCATGGGTCCTGCTGCTGAGGCTGGTTACAGAGCAGAAATATGTCTGCATGACCAGCAACACATAAAAACATTTGGAGGAAACTCCATTTTGATCTTTCTGGTTTCCAGGTGTTCCATGCATGCACCTGTTATTTCTCATTTTAGACATAAAGTGCATCCTGCCAAGGCTCTTACAGAGGGAAGCTAAGCTTGATGTCACCAGGCCCCTTGCTCAGTGACAGCCTCTGGCTGTGAGGCATTTCTTTACTTTAATTTAATTGTTATGCTGCATATTTATCCTGTAATAAGCTGAAGTTATCCTGTAAGCAATCAACCCTTGTTTAACTGACACAGTTAGTGCCGTAACACTCAAACAAGAAATATTCTCTTAGAAAAGT
>NW_007727976.1:143838-145118 GCF_000696425.1 Galeopterus variegatus
ATGTGTAAGGTTGTTTTGGTTCATGACTCTTAGGCATTATAACAAACAAGGTTCTTTGTTTCTAAAATTACTCACTGCTTAGTTAAATATAAAATAATTATAGTAATATTTGAATAAAAATATCATTATATTAATCTGTGCAAAATATTTGCCACTACTTGTTTCTAGGGGAATGCTACTCTATTAACTGATCCTTTTTTTTTCTTTTTCTATCTCCTTATTTTTATTATTTTTATTTGTGTTATGGTTCCTTGTGCTCTATGTTCTTTAACATGCCATAGCCATGGGAATGTTTCTATCCTGTTGAGTCCTTGCATAAAATACGTCTTCATAATTGCTTTCTAGGCTAAAAATTCTGAAACCAGTGAAGAAAATATTAGAAGCATTTTATACACTGTGGAACAATATTTAATATTCCTATACATCTAGACTTTCAGTTATATTCATTACAATCATTTTACTTCAGGATTCTTTTTTCTTAGATTTCTCTTCCTACATACGTGTATCTTTCAATGTGATAATAGTTACCGAGAACTTGAAATGTGGCTAGTTCTAATTGAGATGTCCTGTAGTTATAAAATGCACATCAGATCTTAAAGACTGTGTATGAATAAAAAAGGAATGTAATATCTCAGTAATGTTTTATACATTAGCTGTGAAAGGACAACGTGGTGTTTCAGGTATAGCAAGCTAAATAAAATGTATTATTAAGATTAATTTTATCCACCTCTTTTTTACATATTTTATAAATGTGACTATTAGAAGATTTTAAATTACATATGTTGGTTACATTAAATTGTTACTCAACAATGCTGCTGTAAACAATTTGACATTGCTGAAAAAATTGTATTCATAAAAGAGAAAATTTTGTGACTATATTTTCATTAATTCTTCATAGTTTATACATATTTGTGTGAATGAGAAAGTAATCAGTGTTTTTGTCTCATAAAGACTAAAACCTTCATTTGTGTTATTGTTTTCAACTTGTTTAAAGAAAAGCTTACTTTTTAGATCAATGAGTTTAGAAGTCTTGGATGCTAATCTATAATTACACAGAGAAAATCACACTGCAATTAGGGTTATGAAAGTAATGTCTGTGTAATATTGAGCTGAATTCCTGAAGGAGAATATACCGCTCACATATGTTTTTACCAAAACAAGACATCAATCAACAGAATAGCTCAAACTGTCACTTGTTGAATAAATATCAATTGAAAAGGGAATTGTAGAGAGAGTACTTGAGCATAATAAGCATCCACTGACCTCTTTCAGATCTCTAA
>NW_007727976.1:145679-149262 GCF_000696425.1 Galeopterus variegatus
TTTTTCATATATTAGTTTCCTACTTGCTAGGTCTGAATGTACCCTCCAAAGCTCATGTGGAAACTTGATCCCCAATATGGCAGTGTTGGGAGTTGAGGCCTTAGATGATTAGATCATGAGGACTGTGCTCTCATGAATGGATTAATCTATTCAGAGATTAATGGATTAATGGATTAACAAATGAGTGGGTTATCATGAGAGTGGCTCTGGTGACTTTATAAGGAAAGCAAGTGGGCATATTAACCCATACTCCTGACCCCTGGCTATGTGATTCCTTTTGTGTCTGTGGGGCTCAGCAGAGAATTTCCACCAGGAGAAAGGCCTTCAATGAATGTGCCCCTGGACCTTGGACTTCCCAGCCCCCCAAACTGTAAGAAATAAATTTCACTTCTTTATAAATTACTTGTTTCACGTATTCCATTATAAGCAATAGAAAATGAACTAATACCCTTTTGTTACTGTAATAAATGGTGACAAAGTTAGAGATTTAAAACAGCCCAAATGTATTATCTTACAGTTCTGGGGGTCAGAAGTCCAAAATCAGTTTCACTAGGTTAGAATCAAGGTGTTCACAAGGCTGTGTTCCTTCTGTAGGTTCTAGGGGAAAATTCATTTCTCAGCTTTTCCAGATTCCAAAGGACATCCACATTCTTATTACTAACTCTGATCCTCCTGACTCTCTTAAAAGGAGTCTTGTTATCACACTGGGCCATCAGGATAGTGCAAGGTAGTCTCCCCATTTCTAGATCGTTAACTTAATCATATCTGAAAAGTCCCTTTTGCAGTGTAGGTAAACATGCACAAGTTTATTCTGCCTACCACACCATCTTATTACCAGAATATTATGAAATATTCTTGCAATTGTGACTATAAAATAATGATATGTCATCATTCTCAACTCATAAAAGAACACTGTATTATAGAAGTTAGTCAATTATTAGACATTTTTGGTTAGTGCTCAATTGTTTTGTTTACCTCCAAAAACTAAATGTCAATAAAAATTAACTGAAATAAAAATGTATGTCAAACTTAAGTTTGACTGGTTTTTGTAAGTGCATTCAACAGGCTCTATATTTGGTATTCTTTATTAGTACATAGGGTTTAATTCTAACACTTATTGTGTGCACACACACACACACACACACACACAGCCTTTTTACACAACACCTAAAATACCTCAGAAGAGACTTCTACTTTGTTCTTTATGCTAGTCAACAGCCCTGGTTATCAGTCTAAAGATAAATGAATAATATCAAAAAAATTAAAAGACAAACTAAATATTTTTGTATTTTGTGATTTCCCCAATGAGGGCAGGATCAACTCCAAATCCAAAATTTGGTTGAGATATTAAAACTGATAATGCCACAAACAAGTTATGTAAAGTCTAATTTTCCACAAAATAAAGCTTTCTAGGGAGACCAGAGCATGGTCCTAATCTGGTTTATAAAGGGTTGAGAGAACAAGGAGGGAGTGGTAGCTTGGGGTTTTATTGTGGTCAGGGTTTGCAGCAGCAGTGAGGATTCCCATGGGTGTATCTAGATTTGCATGGTTTGAACATTCTGCCTGCACCATGGAGGGAAGTAACAAAGCAAATGTGAAATAAGAGAGGAATAGGGAAAGATGGAGTTTAAAAAATATCAGCAATTGGGCTGGCTGGTTAGCTCACTTGCTAACACTGTTATGGAATGAACTCGGCAAGGAAACTTCAGACACTCGGAGAGTTGGAGAGTCAGAAAGTTTATTACACTAGCGGGACCTAGGCAAACTCTTGTTCTAAATCCTGGGACCCCGAGTGCAGGGAGGGTTGCAGTTTTATACTATTCTTAGGCAGGCTTACAAGCCTTTTACTAGATAAAGGCAGAGCCACACAGACTGGGGACTTGAGCAAGCATCTGTACTTCTGTACAGGAAGTGTGGTTACCCCACTGAGACCTTACCTAAAATTTTCCTCAGACCCCCCAACAACACCAAAGTCCAGAGTTTGATCCCTCCACTGGCCAGCTGCAAAAGAAAATAAGCAAACAAACAAAAAAAAATCAGCAATTGTAGTGGGTAGAATTGTTCTCCCAAAAGATATGCTCAAGTCCTAAACCCTGACATCTGTAAATATAACCTTATTTGGATATAAGATCTTGGCATATGCAATCAAGTTAAAACAATATCTTATTGGATGACTGGTGATCCATAGTTGGATCTTAGTGGATGACTTACCAATGATTGGTGTCCTTATAATAAGAAGGAAATCTAGACACAGGCACACCCAGGAATGCCATGAGAAGAGAGCAGTACAGACTGGAGTTATGTTATTATAAAACAAGGAATGCTAAGAATTGTCTGCAACCACCAGAAGCTAGAAAAGAGGTGTGGAACAGATTCACATCCTGAACCACCAAGAAGAAATTAACCCTGCCAACACCTTGATTTTGGACTTCTGGTTTCCTAAACTGTGAGGGAGTAAATAAATGTCTATTGTTTAATGGTTGCAGTAACCCATGGTTAGAAGTCATTGATTTTATCAAATTCCAGCCATGGTCAAATACACTAGGGACAATGGTACCTTCTTATGATGGCTCTTAATTCCTATAGGCCACGTTTTGTTCTGTATTGGGCTCTATTAAGATTTTTACTAGGTGAGAGAGTTCCATGTGATCCCATTTTATTAAGCCAATTGTAAGTGCCAGTCTTAATTTGATTCCAATTTATGATTTCAATTTTATTTTAATAAATCAATGTATATTAATTTTATTTTGATTTATTTCTATCTGGTCAATACAACAGAACTTCCATTTCCACTGTGGAATATTTTAGGGTAATGGCTGCTATAATCATGTGGAATTTAGGCAAGACAATATTTTCAGTGATTAAGGCATACCTGTTTGTCTCCTATTTTATGCCCAGTAACTACTCCAAGAGTATAGGGGTACCTTGTTTGAATTTAGGGAGATTTCTAGGTATAACCGCAATTTGAGACCCAGTAATTATTAACAGCATGAAACTTTGCCAATTGTCACATCTTAGCAGATGTTTAAGTTAATCAAAACCTGTGCTGTGAAGGCTCATGGTCCAGTTGGTGGTTCTTTAAACTTTTTACTATACGATTTTTAAAAATTAGTAAATTTGGGGTTTTTTCTTTGATAAAATTGCAGAGCTCTGTTTCGTTTTTGTTTCCTCACACTGAATAAAGATTATTTTCACTTTATTTTTCTTTCCTCACTCTCTCACCCTTTCCACACTGGCTATACTACTTACATTTCCACATGCAATGTAAAAATGATCAAATTTTTCTGCATCCTGAAAAGGATTTTCCATCTTTTAAAAAATATTTTAGCCATTCTGATTAGAAAAATGTGTAGTTATATTTTATTGTGAGTCAAATTTGCACTGGCTAATGTTGAACATCTTTCAAGTGTTTATTTGCCATGTGTACGTATTTTTGATGGCTAATGTCATGTATCAACATGACTAGGCCATAGTACAAAGATATTTCAAACACCAGCCTAGATGTTGCTATGAAGGTACTTTTTAGATGAGATTAACACTTGAATCAGTAGACTGAGTAAAACAGATTGCTATCCAAATGTGA
>NW_007727976.1:150175-150977 GCF_000696425.1 Galeopterus variegatus
GTGTGTGTGTGTGTGTGTGTATGAGTATATATGTGAGTATATATATATGGGTGTGCATGTTTGTATGTATATGTATGTATATATGTACATATACTCATACTATTGGTTCTGAGTCTCTGGAAAACCCTGGCTAATGCATTCCTCTTCCGTGAAATATCTATTCATGTGCTCTGACCATTTTCTAATTGAACTGCTTTTTTTCAACTTTTGAGTTTGGTGATTTTTAATATATTCTGGGAACAATTCTTTTGTGTAATTTTAGTTTACGATTTTTTTTCCAGTGTGTATTTTATCTTTACATTGTTTTAACAAGATATTATGCTGGGCCACATTTTTAATTTGTATGAAATTAAATTTATTAAATTACAAACAAAAAACTAAACCTGCTAACCCAGAATTCCATATTCAGCAAAACTACTCTTCAAATGAAGGCAAAATAAAGCTTTCTATAGATAAATAAAACANTTAGATGAGATTAACACTTGAATCAGTAGACTGAGTAAAACAGATTGCTATCCAAATGTGAGTGGACCACTTCTAATCAGTTGGAGGACTTAAAAAAGAGAAAAACAAAAATGAAAAAACTGAGGTTCCCTAGAAATAGGTAATTCTGCCTCAGACTACCTTTGGTCTGGATTCAAGCTGCATAATCAACTCCTCCCTGGGTCTCTAGCCTGCCGCCTTCTCTACAGATTGTTTACAGACTTGCTAGTCCCCCAAATCATGTGAAACAATTTTTAAAAATATCTCTCTCTCTCATGTGTGTGTGTATAGATGTATAAGTGTGTGTGTGTGTGTGTGT
>NW_007727976.1:152708-155625 GCF_000696425.1 Galeopterus variegatus
CTAGTAAATTTACCTAATAACAGACCTTCAAAATAAATGAATAAAAAACTCACAGAACTTAAGGTAATACAGTTAAATCCAAAAGCATAGTTGGAGATGGTAGCAAACATCTCTCTGGAATTGATAACTAGACAATAAATTAGCAATGATGTAGAAAATCTAAACACAGCACATCAATTATGCTGACAATATTGACTTTTATAGAATGTTATATAAAATAACTGCAGAATATGTATTATTTTCAAGTGCAATCAGAATATTGACCAAAATAGACCATATATAAGTCTCAATAATTTCAGATAGAATTATATCAGAGGGTACATTCTTTAAAAATGGTCATATTAAATTAATAATTAATTATGATAATACATTTAGAAATGCCCCATATATTTGACAATTTAAATACTCATTTGTAAATAACTCATAGGACAAAGGAGCAATCACAAAATTAAAAAGCGTTTTGAAATGAATTATAATAAAATTACAACATATCCAAATTTGTGGAATGAAGCTAAAAGAGTGCTTAGAGGTAAACTTATAGATATAAATACTTATATTAAAAAGGAAAAAGGGTAAAATAAAATCTTTTGTCATAAATAACACAAAGAAGTTGAGTAATTTAAAACCAATGTAATTAGAAAGAAGGAAATAATAATGAGCAGAAATAAAGGAAAATAGATACAATAGTAAAAATTAGCACAGCAGAAAGTTGATTCTTTGAACAGATACACTTGAAAGACAAAGTGAAAGACAGAGAACACAGAAATTACCTGCATTGGAAATGAAAGAAGGAATATTAATACTGATCATCTTACAGTAATAAAGTAACAAAAACAATATCATGAATTCTATGCCAGCAAATCTGAAAATCACCCTGAAAAAGCACAATTTAATCATACTTGACACAGAACAGCTTTGTATCCATTAAAGAAATTTAATTTGTTATCAGAAACATTGAAACAAAGAAAACTCCAGGCAAATATAATTTTACGTCTTAGTTCTTGCAAACATTTATGGAAGAATTAATAGCAATTTTATACTATATCCTTCACTAAGCAGAAGAGAAAAAAAACTTTCCAACACATTTTATGAAGACAGCATAACATTGATATGAAAATAAGAACATTATGGGTTGAATGTCTCCCAAAAAGATATGTTGAAGTCCTAATCTTCAGTATTTTATTACGTGAATCTGATCTTACTTGGAAATAGGATATCTGCAGATGTAATCAAGTTAAGATGAGGTCCTACTGAATTAGGGTGGGGTCCTTATAAAAAGAGACGACATAGACACATGAGGAGAGAATATGTGACTACCGATTCAGAAATCGAATTGCTGCACCTGAATGCCACGTCAAGGAATGCAGACCAGCCACCAGAAGCTAGAAGGAGACAAGGAATGATTCTACTGAGAGTTTCAGAGAGAACATGGTGTTGCTGACATCTCAGATTTGGACTTCTAGTTTACAGATCTGTCAGACAATAAATTTCAGTTGTGTTGCATCACTCAGTTTGTGGTATTTTTTATTGCAGCCCTAGGAAACTCATACATAGACTAACACATTACAGCTAAACGATATATCTAACAATAGATGTAAAATTTCTGGGGAAAAAAATAGGTCAAAATAAATCAAACCAATCTATACAAATAAATAATTTACTACTAAGTGGTATTTGTTTCAACAATGAAAGATTGCCTTAGCATTAAAAAATTCATTAGTGTACTTCNCAGCTAAACGATATAACTAACAATAGATGTAAAATTTCTGGGGAAAAAAATAGGTCAAAATAAATCAAACCAATCTATACAAATAAATAATTTACTACTAAGTGGTATTTGTTTCAACAATGAAAGATTGCCTTAGCATTAAAAAATTCATTAGTGTACTTCACTCTACTAAGAGTTTGAAAGAGGTATATATATATATACATATATGCATATATATGTACATATATGCAGAAAGATAATTTGGCATACTTCAACATTCATCTATGAAAATACTCACAAAAGTATGAATAGAAGGAAATTTCTATATGACAAATGACATCTTCCAAACAGGTCCAGCTAATATAATGTTTGCAGGTAAAACATAAAATGCTTCCTTATAAATTCAGGAACAAGGCTAGGGCATCCAATCTATTCAGGATCACACTAAAGGTCCTTTATTTATTTCTTTTCTAATGGTCTTCCTTTTTTTAATGAAAATCTGAGCTTCTGACCTATATCATTTTTTTTTAATCTCTGAAGAATATACTTTGACACATTGTAAGCCTTATCTACTGGCAACAAATTTCCTGTTTCTGTTTGTCTAAAAAAGTCTTTATTTCTTCTTCATTCCTGAAGGATAGTTTAACTTGATACAAAATTCTAGATTTTTTTTTCTTTCGACACTTTTTAAATATTTTACTCCACTCTTTTCTTGCTTGCATGGTTTCTGAAGGGAAGTTTGATGTAATTCTTACCTTGTTCCTCTGAAGGTAAGGTTTCACGCATCCCCAGCCCCTACTCCCTGGCACCTCTCAAGATTTTCTCTTTGCCTTTTGTTTTGTGTAGAATGAATATTATTATGTACCTTGGTGTTGATTTTTTGATGTTTATTACACTTGGTGTTCTCTGTAATCCCTGGATCTGTGGTTTGTCATTAATTTTGGAAAATTCTCAGTCATTATTATTTCAAATATTTCTTTTGTTCATCTTTCATTTTTCTCCTTCTGGTACTCTCATTGTTATAACTTTTGTAATTAACCCACTGTTCTTGAATATTCTGTTCTATTTTTTTCAATCTTTTTTTCTCTTTGCCTTTCAGTTTTGGAAATTTCTTTTTTTTTTTTGTCTTTTGTCTTTTTTTCCGTGTCCGGCAACGGATCGCAACCCTCAGTGTCGCCCCCGTACCGGACCGGGGACCGGCAACGGGAT
>NW_007727976.1:156625-161534 GCF_000696425.1 Galeopterus variegatus
TGTTTGTCTAAAAAAGTCTTTATTTCTTCTTCATTCCTGAAGGATAGTTTAACTTGATACAAAATTCTAGATTTTTTTTTCTTTCGACACTTTTTAAATATTTTACTCCACTCTTTTCTTGCTTGCATGGTTTCTGAAGGGAAGTTTGATGTAATTCTTACCTTGTTCCTCTGAAGGTAAGGTTTCACGCATCCCCAGCCCCTACTCCCTGGCACCTCTCAAGATTTTCTCTTTGCCTTTTGTTTTGTGTAGAATGAATATTATTATGTACCTTGGTGTTGATTTTTTGATGTTTATTACACTTGGTGTTCTCTGTAATCCCTGGATCTGTGGTTTGTCATTAATTTTGGAAAATTCTCAGTCATTATTATTTCAAATATTTCTTTTGTTCATCTTTCATTTTTCTCCTTCTGGTACTCTCATTGTTATAACTTTTGTAATTAACCCACTGTTCTTGAATATTCTGTTCTATTTTTTTGTCACTATTTTTTTTTCCTCTGTGTACTGCACTATAGGAGGTTTCTATTGACATATTTTCAAGCCTACTGATTCTTTCCTTGGCCATGTCTGATTTACTGGTGACCCATCAAAGACTTTCTTCTTTTATGTAACTATTTTTAATTTCTAACCTTTTCTTTTCATTCTTTCTTAGAGTTTCAATATCTCTGTTTACATTACCCATCTGTTCTTGCATGCTGTCTGCTTTTCCTTTGGAACCATTAGCATAGTAATAAAAGTTATTTTAAATTTCCGGTTCTCCTAATTCTCAGATCTCTGCTACATCAGAATGTGATTTTGATGCTTGCTTTGTCTCTTCAGACTGTGTTTTTTTCTGGCCCTTGAGCATGGCTCGTAATTTGTTTGTTGAAAACCAGACATATTGTGTCAAGTACTAGGAACTGAGGTAAGCAGTTCTTTAGTGTGAAGATTTATGTTTATATTACTAGAAGTTAGTCAATGTTTAATGATTGTTGTCTGCGTAGATATCAGAGGCTTCAATTTCGTCTAATGTTCTTGCTTTTTTCTTTCCTGTTGTCTTTGAGTTTCCCTTGAAACTGCTTCTTAAAAGGAGTCTCTCTTGCAGCTTCCTTGGTTGTTATACACTGTTATTATCTTGGAGATGTGTTTATATAATGGCAAGGTCACTGGCGAGAAGTGTTCTACAATCTTATGACTAAATCTCTGGAGTGTGTGTGTGTGTGTGTGTGTTTAAGTGGGCCAAAACCACTGTCTATCATCTTCAGAAGAATTGTTAGCCTTTACTATTTTCACCCTTTTTGAGAGGCACAAATGCTAGAGGGGGCTGGAGTTTGCTAATTACCCTTCTCTAAGTCAGACAAGGCTTTGATAAAGTAGCTTCCCTTGAGTGCTGGCCTTTGTTGCAGAAAATAGAACACGGGACAGAAAGCTCTGAGAATATTTCAAAATGGTAATTTTCCCTTGGGTGAATTTCAAAATGGTGGTGTTTTACTTCCCCCTTCCCACTTTCCTGTGATCTTCACAGTGAGAAACTGGTGGAGGTTCTGGAAGAAAAATCTCTGGAAAATGTGGATTTCCCCCACCCCCATGACCAAGAATGGACCCTTGCAATTTTTAACATTCCTCACTTTGCTTCCAGCAATTAGGCATTTATAGCTTATGTTTTCTTACCAATACAGGCTCCAGCAGCAGGCTTCTCCTGTCTCTGCTCTCCATAAACTAGGATTCTCTTTATCTGCCTCTCTCTCCAGTTTCCTGGGCAAAAATTTTTGCTCTGTGATCTCAATTCTCTGGTGGATCTAAGAAGAGTTGTTTCAAGCTTCTGTTTTTTCACTTGGTTCAAGTGCATTTGTAACTGCTTATTGAAGCATTTTGTGATTGCTGCTCTAAATCTTTGTCAGATAATTCTAGTGTCTCTGTCATCTTGGCATTTGTAATGCTTGTGTTTTCCATTCAGTCTGAGATATTTCTAACTCTTGTTATAATGCCTGATTTTTTTAAATTGAAATCAGGACATTTGGGTATCATGTTATGAGACTCTGGATCTCATTTTAATCTTCTACTTTAACTGGATTTCTTGATACACCTCCAGCAGAGGAAGGGGGCCACCTCGTAAGTAATGGTAGAAGTCCACATTTCCTGCTCTGCTTCCATTGAGACCTAAGGGTGAGGGTGCCTTTTTACTATGGGCAGCTTTGGAAGTTCCTGTTCCCCACCAGGTGTCCACTGATATCTTCCTGGTTAGTAGGTATAGAAGTGTCTTGTCACTACTCCCCAAGTAGTCTCTACTGACACTGCAGTGGGAATGGCCTCATTATCACCTAGTGATGGTGAAAGTATTGACTGTACCTATGTCTCCTCTGATTCAATCCCAGTGGGGAGAGGGGAGAGGCAGGGGTGCCTCATTACTGCCAGGTAGGGGTGCAAGTCCAGGCTACCTACATGGTCTCCACTGACATCATGTGAGGGATAGTAATGGAGCTGGACTGTTCTCTGGTGAAGATAGAGTCCCAAATTTCCTATGCAACCTTCTTTAAAACCTCTCCAGCAAGAGGGATTGAAACATTTTGGTACAGCTTGGCAAGGGTAGAAGTTTAGGCTACCCAGTTGGGAATTGCTGGTGATGCTTGGCTACAGTAGAGTTCTGTTTTCCCAAGCTGACCTTTTCCTCTTCCTTTGCCTCTAGAGAGGGGCTTTTGGGGCAGTGGGTGGTTTGTCTGTGCGCACTGGCATTTCTGTGTTACAGGCTTTTCCAGCACAGACCATGAAATATATTAGGCAAAAAGAAAACCCAAGGAACTCACTGTTGTGTCAGTTTTCTTGTCCTGAGGTGCCTAGCCAGTCTGTTCTCTCCACCTTTCATGGGCTTCTTATTTTTTTATATGTAGTGACCAGAATTTTTAGTTGCACTTATGAGGAGGAATAGGGGAAAGTATATCTACTGCATCTCCTTGGAAGTGTAATTATGACTAATTTTCAAAATGTAAAATATTTCAAAAATTCAGATTTCGATAGAAAATAATATGAATGACAATCATAAACGCACCAATCATCTCTATGACTGTTAATACTGTGTACTATTTACTTAAAACCCATGTCTCAATTTGTCTTAATTAAAGATACAGTTGAATCCTACTGAATATCAATCTGTTAAATAATTTCTTTCCTCAACCCAATGTAGAAATACACTTAGTGTTTATAATTTCCATGTATATTTACCATGTGTTTCTATATATTTATTAATTCATATACATTTTTATTATTGTTTTGAAAAATCTTAAACATTTATTAATAATATTCTTTTGAATATTACTGTAAGATAACTTAGAATAAATTTTGTTGATGATTTATATATTTGTGAGATTTATTCATCCTGATAAATGAATAGCTAGTTTATTATTTTTCATTGGCCAAATATATGGCACTTTATTTCCGATATTGTATATAACTACCTTTTTCTTTATCTTTCTTATATTCTCTCCCTTTCTTTTATATTTTTGATTAGGCACAACAGAAGTTTGTTGATTTCACTATTCTTGTCAAGGAAAAGAGTGCGTTGTGGATGCATTGTATTATGTAATTATTTTCTAGTTTATTAATGTTTGCTTCTATTATTTTTATCTCCTTCTTTCTATTTTATTTGAGTTTATTTGTTATGATATTACAATGACCTTTCAATTATTCCCACATTGTTAAAGTTTTTAACATATTGCAGATATATTTCTCCTTCGTATTATGTTTTTTCACCTATCCTGCATGGTTTGAAAATCTGTATAAATTAACCTATATTTTAGATTTCGATTACCTTGTATTCTTAAATTCAATATCTCAGATCTATACCTCTTCAGTCACTCAGTTCTTTAGATAGAGCTTGTGTGTTCTAATTGCCTCAAACCATTCAATCTCTGAAGTACTGAATCTAAACTTCTAGATTTATAATACATGGGTTTTTAGAATTATGTTGCTCTACAAGGCACTTTCTACTCCTTTGGGACAGAGCAATGAACAACATGAACAAGGTCATTGTATATATGGTCTAATGCGGTAAGAAGATATAGAAATTTCAACTTTGTATAGTAATATAAAAAAGAGTTTAGAATGCCTGGCAAACCTGTAAAGGAGTGACCTATGAAACAAAGAAAAATTCTTTCTGAAGAAATGATATTAATATGAAAATTAAACTGTAGGCCAGGATAAAACAATATTAGGAAGAAGTCTTCTAGGCAAAACAATAGAATGAAAAATTTCCTAAGAAGTGTGAGACATAGAGTGTTCAAGGATGATCTTTGGATGTGCTAAATGCTAATTAAATTACTGGGTTCTATGGGGTAGAAAATAGATAATGGGAAACCATATAGAACCCTTTATTTGTTTTTGAAGTGAAAATAATGGATTTGGATAGGGAAATAATGGAAAGACCAAAATTTAGGATGCAGTATCAGTAGTTGGAGTAAGATGATGTTGGTGTTAACCTGGAAAATGAGAAAGTAGTAATGGAGATATGATTGGAATTTATATATATATAATATAATATATATATATATATAATATAATATATAATTAAATTATCTAAATATATATATTTCTACATAAATATAAATAAATATATGTGTGTGTGTGTGTGTGTGTGTGTGTATATATATATATATGAAGAAGCTTTACTGCACAGGATTTGATGATCAATGAATTGTGGGATGTGAGAGAGGAGAAATAATAAGAATAGCACCATTTTGCTATTGACAGTAAAGGGGTGTGTGGTGGTGCCATTTCTGTTTCTGTAAGACATGTAATTATAAAGAACCAGTAGCACGTTGGTATTTGGATAAAGAGCCTAAAAAAGATATGTAATTGTTTGAGTGTCAGCATACGGTTTACAAGGAACTTCTTCTTCTTCCTCTTCCTCCTCCTCCTCCTCCTCCTCCTCCTCCTC
>NW_007727976.1:164528-184757 GCF_000696425.1 Galeopterus variegatus
GCAGGAGAATGTACAATGTATACAGTTGCAGTTTGTATATACTTGAGGCTTTGTTTCCTCTTGAAAGTGATGCCAAGGTATTGTAAACTTCTCAGGAGACCATTTTATAACAAGCAATTCTTGTACTTATCTACAAAAATCCAGTGTCAGATATACAATCTCTTGTACGGAACATCAGAGAAACTAGATGTGCTGTCAGGCAGTATTTGTGGTGGTGAAAATGAATGGATAAAAGTCTCGTGGGCGTCTTTATTTCTCAGTTATTTTCAAGTTTTTCTTAGCTGTATCTGACAGTGTTGTAGGTCCATTCATCTTACTAAAGCTCTTGTGGAAGGTGTTAAAACCACCACTCCACTTTGATAAGCAAAATAGTACTTTTATTAATAATGCTTTGTAATAGTCTTTTATTTCAGACTATGATGTACTTTGTCAATCTTTACATAGTAAGGACTTGTAGGCTTGGGTTTATGGCTTATTCTTTATATTCATTGACAGTTTGTTTTGGGGGGATGCATAGATGTCTAATTTTTTGAGCTATTTTAATCAATCAAGACTTTTTTTTTTACTTTGAAAGTGCCACAATAAATTTATTTACATTTTGGATTTTTTTGATTATACACATTCATGGGTCACGGAGCTGACCGTCAGCACCTGTGCCCGAGATGTGGTGATCAGTTAATACTATGAGTATGCCATGAAAGAAAAACATTCTTCTGAGTAAATACAGTGTTAAAATGTGTAGTCTCCCATGGTGACTGGCCCCTTTTCCTGACTCCTTCCCTCACTCTCTGCCTTCTTTCTGTGTCACATCATAAAACCAGACCACAGGATTTAAGTAGTAGTCTTGCTGCTGCTGCCCCGTCCAAAGTATCTGGGGCACTTACAGCCAGTAAGTTGGCTCAAGCAGAGGGAGGGGAAGGGGCCATTCTCAACGTGCCGACCACAGCTACAACAGATGATGAATCTTTACAGCAAACGAGATGAATATTTTGTGAAAACGCAACTGAAAAAAATATTTGAGGGGAAAAGACAAAATTAGAGAGGACAAAAACATCAAAAGAAATGAATGAAACAAAATTTTTGTGGCTGAAATCTTCGACAAGTAGTTCAGGAAAACCTGGCAAGTCCCATCCCTGGTGGCTTTGGTAAAGATGTTTTCCTCCCCTGCTGCTGTGATTTCTTCTCTCAACTAAAATAAAACAAAACAAAACAAAAAAAAAATCTTTTAATTAAAAGAGAGAGGGAGAAAGCACATGCTCACTGGGGAAAAAACTTTGGGGGAGACAGTTATTGTGTTTCTTCAAGCCCTGGGCTTTCTGACCAAAAATCACTGACGAGCTTGATTAAAGGATGATGAAGCTATAATGTATTACTTCACCATTTCCTCTCATTCCAGGACAGTAAAAATCTAGGCACCTTTCTTTCAGTAAAGGGGAGGTTGGACCCACATTTTAGCTGCCCTCTGAAAGCTCAGATCACATGACATCAGGGTTCCTGTGATGCACGACCAGGGGAATATTTTGCTCTCACTGTGTTGCTCTAAGGGGATCAGAACTCAGGGAACAAGCACTAAGATTCCCTGTGAGTAACAAGCTATTTTATGATCCACAGATTACCTGTTTCCTATAAGCACTCACACGCGCTTGCACGCGCACACACATGCATGCACACACACAGCAACCACCCAAACAGAAGTTCTGTGCTTGGTTCCTCACTCTGTATTGCTGTTTCATTGCTGTGTTGCTGCCCGGATCCCAATTCTCTGAGCTTCATCACCTGTACTTTTCATCCACTTTCTGACCCAGATGCACTGTGACCCCCCGTTTTAAGTCCCTTGCTTTTGCACTTATCAGCCCCTGTCATTCTGCTTCTATCACCTGGAATACTCTGATTCTAAGCTGTGATTTCAGCTGAACACCCAGCACTTTCAAGATCATATTATGAATATCAGGTATATTATCGTGGGCTCTATGAGCCAAGAAAGACACTTAGGCTTCCTGAATCTTGACTGCATTAACTCTAAAAGGGGGATGATAATACTTGCTGCTCTGTCCACATTATAAAGCACATGTAAGGATCAAAAAGGATTTCCTGTGTAAAATTATATGGTAAACTATAAAACACTAAACAAAGGTTTTCTTTTTCTTTTTCTAATGGGAATATTTATTTATTTATTTATTTGTTCTTATTGAAGCATAATAAATTTTATATATTTTGTGGGTACAATGTTGACTATCATCACCTGTGTACAACATGTGTTGATCAAATCAATATTATCAGCGTATTCATTATTGCAAATTGTAATTATTCTTTATGTCCCTTACTTAATCTCTGCCCAACCCCCTCTTCCTCCCCTGTCTCACCTCTAGTAATCATAGATTTGTTCTCTCCTTCTGAAAGATGAATGTACTATTGAAGTCTTTCCTTCCTTCCTTCCTTTTCTTTCTTAGCACCCACTTATGAGTAAGGACATGCAGTATTTCTCTTTCTGTGTCTGGCTTACTTCACTTAACATTAACTTTCTCCAGGTTCATCTATGTTGCTGCAAAGGGCAGAATTCCATTCTTTTTTATGGCAGAGTAGTATTCCATGGTGTATATATACCACATTTTCCTTATCCAGTCATCTGTCGAAGGACATTTAGGTTGGTTCCATATTTTGGCTACTGTAAATAGAGCTGTGATGAACATGGGAGTGGAGATATCCCTTCAACGTGATGATTTCTATTCCTTTGTACATATACCTAGAAGTAGGATTGCTGGATCATATCATAGTTCTATCTGTAGTTGTATGAGAAACTTCCATACTGTTTTCTTTAATGGCTGTGCTGCTTTACAGTCCCATCAACAGTGTAGGAAGGTTACCTTTTTCCACACCATCATCATCATTTGTTATTCCTGGTCTTTTTAATACTGGCCAGTCTAACTGGGTTGTAAATAAAGTTTTTCTCGTGATGATTAATATTGTCAAGTCAAGCCTATAAATAGTTGCCCCCAAATTGACATTCCCATTACTAACGTTTCTCATGCTGCATTACATAAATAACTCTATTGTTTATAGATGAAAGTGAGGGTTAATACTGTAAATCAAAAATGTGAAAAAGACAGTGTCTAAGATGATACCAAAGATGTTTGAGGCAAATATTAGAACTTCTTTTATCTATTTTATTTTGATCTCTTTACTTTTCATACATTTGTTTTTTGATTTATACCTTATATTCATATACTAATAAATGTATGTAACTTGCAAATTACTATGGTTGATCAAAACTTTTCTTATTTAATGGGTTATATAATAAAAAATGCTTGACAACCACACTGATTTAAGGAACTACAAAGAACTAATAAGGATGCTTCAGTACACAGCTGTTACAAATGTATGCTAATATCAGACTGCCTTAAAATATGTGTATTCAATGACCAATACCTCTCATTTTAGGAATATATTTAAATGGATAATAAGAGATAAATATTAAGAATTATACTTAAGAAAATTCATCCTGATACTATTTATAACACTTGGGAGAAAAGTGAAGCAAAATATTCAACAAAAAGGAAATGGATAAGTACACACTATAGTTAGGCTAGTATACTACACAACTTATTGAACTAAAAGAAAATTTTAATTTTGATTTTTAAAGATTATTTATGAACATCTAAAACTACTCCAAAAATAGATAGAAAAATAAAAACATGAATGGAAATGATTAGGTACATAGATGCACATTCATATACCTATATATGTATATTTAGTTGTATATACCTAAAATATTGAAAGAAAATGTATTGAAATGTTATCAGCGGTTATTTTTAGAAAAGGTATATTGACTTTCTTATTACTTTGTTATTCAAGTTATGAAATTATAAGTGGTTCTCTGTCAAAGTGATGTAGCAAGATATTTGTTAAAAAATGTCTTAAAATGTTATCTATTGGAGTTGATAGATAAATACCCAGTCTTCCAAAATTACTCGAGATGATCAAGCCCTGGTTACAAATACTTTCTTGATAGCACAGCCTCCCCTTCCTTATTATACTACTACTTTCCTGAATCTACTTCCCAAATAAACTGTTCTCAAACCCTTACATCAGAATCTTCTTCTGGAAAAATCCAAATTAAGATAAGTGATCCAAATTATAAGATGTAAAGACAGATGCTATATCCAGAAATGTCGGGCCTCCCTGAGCCAGAGGCCGACAAAACCGAGCGGGAAGAGACCCCGGTCCAGCCGGGGGTCCCTTGTGGGGCTGAGCGGGATGATGAGTGTCGCTGGCACGGCCCTTCCCCCCCAGGACCTTCCTCCCCGGGGGCCGAGAAAGAACACCACCGAGCCAGGAGAGTGGTCAAAGCCGGAACTCCGTTTATTAGAAAGGTGTTGGAGTTTATATAGAGGAAGAAAGCGGAAACAGAGAGGAGAGGCGGGAGGAGATGGTTATCCAATCAGGGGAAGCCACAAGTTATGAAGAGGGGTGATGACAGGGCGGGCAAAAACTGCTTAGTCACTGGGCCCCGGAAAAGAAGGACTTCTAGCTACGTGCATTAAAGCGCTCGTGAAACGGCGGCGGAGGCCTTACGCCAGCAAGATGGCCACCACAGGAGCTTATATAGAGAGGACAGGGTGGGGGAGCCGTCGCCCAATCAGGGGTGGCCACGCCGCGGAGGGACGGGAGAAAGTAGGGTGGGAAAAAAGTGCAGAGTCATAGAATCCCGGAAAAGGGAGTAGTTAGGGACGTGCGCTTTGGCCCACATGAAATGGCGGCGGCGAGCTTGCGGCTCGCACGCAACATGGCTGCCACCCTGCCCCCCGCCAAGAAACAGACATTAGATATGGGAAAATCCCTTATGGCGAAAATGCACCGTAATATGGCCCAACACAGAAACTCCTCAAAATTTTACTTAGGCCCACTATTCTCTAATATGCATTCTTCTCAGACAGTTTCACTCAATAGCTTATGATCTATATGAATATCAATACCTTTATCAATTACCTTCTAATTCATAAAAGCTCCTAATTCATAAAAATCAATATACCCAGTGCTGTTCTCTTTCTTAAGATTTACAACAATGTATTATTTTCAACTGGACACCTATACTTTTACATATTTGGTACATTCATCTGAAACACAACATGCCCCAAATAAAAGTTTTATCTCCATTTTATCTCCATGATGTTTTGCTTCTCCTGATTTCTCTAACTCTCTTATAAAGTGTTTTACTCAAATATATAACATCCTTATTTTGCAGTCATTTTTAATGAGTCTCTTGCCTCTGTGTGTAGGTCACTTAGGAGATAATAAAGGATATGCTATTGTTTGGTCTCCATTTCTTAGAGATTATGGAGTTAGAAGACGTGCCACCAGGGAGATAACTTTAGTGAACTATGATCTGGTGGTTGGCATTCTCTGGCTCTCCTTGCCAACAGAACATGCTCATGTTCTCTGATCCACATAAAGACCTATGTATTACTGTGCTCTGTCCAAGATGAAGAGGTTGTGGGTTAGAGAAGAAGACTCCATCCGGATTAAACTCCCTAACTGAATATGATGAAGTACCTACTCCAAGTCGTTAGTCTGATTTTTGCCCCGTGTGCACATTCAGCAACCTGATTTTTCTGTATTTGTCCTTGGAGTTCTTTGCTGTTGTCTCTGTCTTGCAGAATCCAACCCTCCTGCAGTCGGTCTGCTGTCTGTCTTTCAGGGAATTCCTCCACATTCTGACTAACGGGTGGGTTGCTTAAATGTTTGAGTGTCGCTAGGTGATTTTTTTGTTTTTTAATCTACTTCTTTCCTTTTAATTTCTTCTGCCTTTCATATGGGAAGAAGAGGTTAAAATATATTCCTGATCCACCAATTTTAAACCAGAAATTTGCCACATGCTGTATTGAATTTAATGTCTTGACTATCTAGCCAATCACATGAGCCAGAGAACTAGCAGTAATTCTAAAACATCTTTTTTCCCCCACCTCTTAAATTCAAGCCATGTTTATAGTTCACAAATATATATTTTTTTCAATCCTTTTGGGATCTATTTATCCTCTCCATTTATAGTACTCTGCCATAATCTACTTTTTCATATCTCATCAAAATTATTGCCTTATATTGCCACCACGTAGTTTCTCTCCTACAGTCTTGTTCATCTCATATCTACCCTTCATATCACAACTAGAGTGATCCATCTAAATGCCATTTCCACTGTTTAAAATCCTTTAGTAACTGCTTATTAACTATGTTCTCCAAACTCAGTCTACAAACCACATAACTAAGAATCATCCTGCTTACTGTTGAAAATATGAATTCCTGGACTCCACCTCTGACTTACGTTAAACGACATTAAAATGTCTGAGAGTAGATGATGGGAATCTACATTTTTTATTGGTTTTTGCCCTATCAGCTAATCTATGTCACATTTCCATGTTTGCAGTCACGGTGGTCACTTTGCCGGGCATGCTCCTCCACCCATCGTCACCCAACCATCTCCTACTAAGCCACTATGTTGGTGTTGCTCATTAGCTTTCGCTTAGAGAATTTTCTGTGGAATTCACAGTAGTTGGCACATTTCCTAAAGTAAGGTAATATTTGATAAGTATTTGTGAACCAATCTTTTAAATTCAATAACCTACTATCAGCATTTTAATGAATGTATACATCTACTAAAGCTCAAATCCAAATGACATAATATAGAGATATTACTTTTTCTTACTTCTCATTTTGTAGCATGCAAGTAAAACAAATTGATCACTATGAAGATCTCTAGTATTAAATATTGACTTTGGTTCCTGGAACTGCACAGTCATCACCAGAAAATGCTTATCTTTAGTTCAGTACACCCCTGAAAGATATATACTTACAGTTTAATGATAATTATTTGATCCCAGAAGATGCAAAGAATAAGTGAAATTTATCTGCAAGAACTATTCAAAACATATTTCACATAATTCACATATATTTCTTTTAGAATAGCTGTCAAATCCTAAATGAATTATCTTTTCTCTATTACAGATATTTATTCATATTTTATAGAAATATGATTCTAAAAGACATTTCAATGTAATTACTTATCATTGTTTTATTATAAACATTAGGAATGTTCTGAAGTGTGCATGTGTTTATATATGAGGTTACTTCAAAAAGTTTGTGGAAAATTAGAATTAAAAGATAATATGAATTGGGCCGTGAACTTTTTGAAGTATTCTTGTATTGTTGTAACAAAGCACACAATGTGATAGATACATAAATCTCAGGAAGAGCTATGATTCTGAAGTATACTCTAGTTGTTAAAGAAGAGATCCACTAGAGAGAACAAAAGACTTTATTTTCCTAAAAAAGCAATCTGCAGATTTCAGAAACACAACCTACCAGTAAGCAAAGTACACACTCCTGCCAAGGGAGGGGAGGAGGCTAACATTTCTGCCTCCTGGGATCAGGTTTACATGCATATTCAGTGAGCTTGAAGCAGTGCTATGAAATTTATGTAGGAGGTGAGTGAACATATCACAGGTGTGTGTCACTGAGCAGGCTCCATAGACTGGCTTGGCTGGTTCTGTTGTGGCCTCTCTTAGAGAAGGGGGAGAAGAATGACCTTGGAGTCTGTTTTCTAACTGGAGCCATAGGGAGCCCTCAAAAGTGAAAAAAAAGGGGGTCGGTGACTGGTGCCAGGGGGACTTTTTGAAGGTCACTGTAGAATTCCCAGCTAAAGCTGATTTACTCAGTTATCGGAAAACAAAACAAAACAAACAAAAAAACTTTATAATAGTCAGTAACACGGCAACATACATTTACAAGCTGAGAGACACATGTCTGCCCCTTGCACTGTGCTGTGGTCCTTTGGTTCTGTTCAACAATTTGAGTGTCTCCTTTAGCCACTGAGTCCATCTTGTCTGTCTTCTGGGGTATGTTTTAATATAGTATAAATATAGTATATTTAGAACTATTTCTTGTGTCGAACACGACTCCTAAAAAATTCTGGTTGGGTGTCTACTTTCTATTATGTGAAATAGAAAATGAAACTTGCATCTGAAATGGTAAATACAAACCATAGACTGAACTTTGATTATAAAAAATGCCACATGTCTTTGTTCATTTTATTTTCTGTTGAATATTGACAAATTACATTTGTATATATTTATGGGGAACAAAGTGATACAATGATAGATATGTGTATTCAATGTGAAATGATTAAATCAAGACAATTAATGTATCCATCACCTCAAAAATGTATTTGTTCTTTCTTTTTACTGAAACATTGTACCCTTTGATTAACATCTCCCCTGTCCTCCTAGCCTCTGGTAACCACCATTCTGCTGTCTGCTTCTATGCATTTGATTGTTTTAGATTCCACATATAAGGGACATCATGCAGTATTTCTCTTTCTTTGCTGGCTTATTTCACTTAACATAATGTCCTACATGTTTATTCATGTTGCCACAAATGACAGGATTTTCTTCTTTTGTAAGGGTAAATAATATTTCATTGTGTATATATACCACATTTTCTTTATCTGTTCATCCATTGATGAACATTTAGATTTACTCCATATCTTGGCTATTGTGATTAGAACTGCAATAGAAATGGGAGTGCAGGTATTACTTTGACTTACTGATTTCAAATATTTTGGATATATACACAGGAGTGGGATTGCTGGATCACATGATAACTCTATTTTCAATTTTTGGGAAAGTGATCATACTGTTTTCCATAACAGCTGTGTTAACTTACCTTCCCCAAAACAGTGTACAAGGTTTCCCTTTTCTTCACGTCTTTGCCATAGACACATTGACCGATGGAACAGAATGGAGACCACAAAAACGAATGCACATATTTATGGTCAATTGAGTTTTTGACACAGGTCACAAGAATACATGATGGAAAAATGACAATCTCTTCAATAAAGAATGTTGGGAAAACTGAATATCCACATGCAGAAGAATGAAATTGGACACATACCACAGACAAATATCAACTCAAAGTGGATTAAAGACTTAAATGTAAGATGTGAAACTATAAAGCTACTAGAAGAAAACACAGGGGAAAATCTAATGACATTGGTCTGGGCAATGACTTTTTGGATTTAACCCTAACCCCCCAAAATAATTTTGATCACTATTACCTCAGGCAACAAAAGCAAAAATAGACAAATGGGATTCCATTAATCTAAAATACTTCTGCACAGCAAAGGAGAAAATTAACAGAGTGAAGCAACAGTCTATGGAATGGAAGAAAACATTTGCAAATCAAATATCTGATAAGGGGTTAGTTTTGAAATTCTGTGCGGAACTTAAACAATGCAATTGAAAAACAAATGTCCCAGTTAAAAAAATGGGCAGAAGACCTCAACAGAAATTTCTCAAAAGAAGACATGCAAGTGGCCAACAGATATATGAAAAAAAAAAAAAAAAAAAAAAAAAAAGGTCAACCTCACTACTCATTAGGGAAATACAAATTAAAACCATTATTAGATATCATTTCACACGTGTCGGAATGGTTATTATCAAAAAGATGAGATAGCAAGCATTGGTAAGGATGTGGAAAAACAACAACAACAACAAAAACAGAAGCCTTAGTTCAAATCAGTAATACGCCAGCAAGCATTCTTGGAGAAATAACCAACCAGGTGCCAATGCTGGAGTCTGAAAGATAATTAGATGCAACAATGAATAGGAAAAGAAGCCTATAGTTTGTGGGAAAGATAAACTTAAAAATAAATACAATACTCTATGATTTATACTATTATTCATTTATGTGAGAGATGATACTTGCTATGGAATGGGAGAGCTAGAAAAATATTACCTGAAAAAAATTCACCATGGGCAAATTCTGACACAATCATTTGTATCTTTCAAAACTTACTCGAGTTTTACCTTGAAAATTAACAAAAATTAAGTAATTTTTCATGTGTTATGTGGTCTTATTTTTTCTAGGTTAAAGAGGTCTTCATAATTTTTCCCAAAAGCTTTTCAAACATCAGTTAGACTGAGCTATAGAAGTTTTATAATATATTTTACTTACATGTCTTTTTCTTTCACCAGATAATTAGCTAGGCAATATCAAACTATTATATCATATTTATTATGCTTTATCCACATTACTTATCACAGTATTTAGGTTCTTTCCTAGTTTTTTAAAACAATTCCAATCTGTAGGATTGAGAGATTAACACCGATTTCTCAGATCCTTAAATTTTTCTCACAATTATAATCACAAGAAATTATAAATTATTGCCGAATACACAACACAGCAGCAACACTTGATTGTCTAGAGAACAAATTATACTCTATATAGAAACAAATAAAATCTACAAATAGCCACAAATCCATCAATGACAAAATATTCATAAAGATTTCTTTAGCTCAGTTGGCTAGAATGCAGCTTTATAACACTAAGGACCCAGCTTCAGATTCCTGTACCAGCAAGCCACCAAAAAACAACAACAACAACAAAATTCTATCGAATTTTCCCCAGAAAAATGACCAAATTGGATAGTATGTGATTAGACAAAAAGCTTCAGTACAACTTTCTAAATTCAAATAGTTTATACCATCAAATTCTAGGAAAGATTAAGATAAATTATGTTAGCCTGGAAAATATTTCTCTTTTTATTTATGTTTCTATAATATTTCTCTATAAACAAGACAGAAAATGTATAATCCTCACATATACCTTTTATTTGGGCTTATGGAAAAAGGTATAATTAGTACTGCCTATAATTCTAAGACAACACATATAACTTATTTCAAATTGTCTCTTTTTACATCTATTCAAACCTTATTTAAAATTGTTATGACATTACTGTGTGGGAATCACATTTGTTCATCTAAATATTAATGTGATTTTTGTTTTTAATGAATTCTATTATTTTCATAATTCTTATAATCGATTCATAATCATAATGCAAAAATACAAATTCAATGATAATTTTAACAAATTTCTTCAGCCTACATATTTATTGGGATTTTAGTTTCAAACTGAATACTTTATTTCAATTCAAGCAGTATTTCCATATATAACAAATTATACATCAAAACTTTTGTTACTTAGACCTATGCTTCTAAAGAGTTAGTGCATATGGATGTACAAAAGCACATTACAGAAAGCAGTGTAATAAACAAATCTATTGTCTTGATCAAATATGAGCTATCAATTTTACATTGCTATAAATGTTTTTATTATATCTACTTATCTACAGGGGAGCAAAAATAAATTTGACTCTCTCCCAACACAGTGGAAGATATTAAAGCATTTTTTTTCTTGATTTATTTTTTACCAGACTATAATCTGTTTTAGAAAAAGATGCTAATTAAAGGTCAGATTGTTCAAGTATTTTTGAAAAACATGCAATGCTGGTTTTTCAGATATATTCTCATTCTTCTATAACAAGAGTATTTATAATTGATTTCTTGCATAGAAACAAAAGCAAAAACTAGAAATCAGAGCTATAGCAAGATGATTCTCTAACTTTACATGGTATAAACAACACTGAGGGATGCAAATTTTCCTTGCTATATTCCAGTTCAATTATAAGTGAAATTAAGTATCACAATATTTACAGTAGCTTCAGCCAGATTCATTACTTTTTTGTTTATACTACACAAGCATTCTGTGTATACTCTGTACATCTAAAGCTGCATATATTTGTGCATATGACAGAACCCAATTTATGTGTTTAGTTTCTCAGCTGTGTTTTTGCATCATAATTGTAAATAAGGTTAAATATTTTGTAAGTTTTCTTAATGTAGAAAACAATCCCTAAAGTCACATTAATGTATAGCAATTAAATTTCTGAATGTAAGCTTGTGTTTTACAAATTTCTTAAAGAATGTGTTAAAGAAATTTAAAATTTACTGAATTATCTGACCTGTAGGTCCTTATCTAGCAACATTTCACATTAGTTAGAGAAAGTTGTAAAAACGATTCTTAAAAGAGCATTTTTTAAACGATGCTAGTCATTTATTGAACACCTCCTTCTAGTCTGCTCATATTATTTTGGATACTTTTGTGTTGATAATGTCTGTAAAGTTAAGAGTTAGATGACTTGCAAGAAAATTTAAAATTCTAAACTCAGTTTTAATGCAAGTTCTTCTTATTTCAACTGAGGCATGAAAAATTCAAATTTTTGTTCTAGGATAAACTATTTCTTTTATGTACATCATTGTAATTCTTGGTCAATATATCTTGACACAGATCGAAGACATAGACTTCATTTCCTGTGTCTTTTCTATTACTTCTCAGGTTTCTATTTAGTGTTCAATAAAGTGACTGTGGAAACAGAAATCACTTGTTCATGTTAAAGATTGCCCCCACACCAGGAAAATCTTTGAATGAATCTTAAAGTGCTATTAGATAAAAGAAATTGTTAATGTTAACAATTTAACTGATAACTCATGAAATTGTTAACTGATAACTTATGCATGAATTATCTACTTTGTAATTTATGCATTATATTATAAGTCTATCTACACATCGCCTGGCTGACAATTTCAGAAATATTCTCCACTTTCAGGGCACTTGGGCACTTTATCCTGTAGCCTGTCACTAGTAAGACATGTTCCAAAATTTCCTGTTACATTTTCATTCTCATATTATTTATCCAAAATAAAGTTTATCCAAACTTTAATTTGACAATAGGATCTTTTCGTTAAAGGGAAAAAGATTTTTTTATATATTATATATAAATATATAATACAAACACATATGTTTATATATATATAAATTATTGGTAACCCATTTTCTTCAAAATGGGTATATATTTTTATATAAAATATATAGAATATATTATATAATATAAATATACATATTTTACATATATTATATATTTTTATATATATAAATTATTGGTAACCCATTTTCCTCAATATATATTATATATATATATACACATATATATATATATATTTATAAAATGTTTCTTTCCATATATATATAGAGGAAAGTGAGTTATGATAATTTATATATATATATAAATTTGCCAAAGACACACTATCTTTTTCATCACAATATTACTAGCTCACTGTAAACTGTGTGAAACTAAATCTGTTCTCCCAGAAACTGTCAATTTTGTAATGTTATGACTAACAATTTTCTATATATATATATTTTGCTACTAACGTGTAGAAGGCAGAGCAAATTGTCATCTCCCCCAAACCAAATTTAACAGACACTGAGTTAGTGTACATATTAGACTGCATTTCCTTGTAGGCCCTTAGGTATGAGATTAACAAGTCATTAATACACTAATTATTAATTAATTAATTGCGTATATACATATTGAATTCTGTGATGAAATAAGGACTTACATAAAAATTGAGGCTAAACGAAGTGGCTAAAGTGGATATTGAACCCCCATTTAGTCTAGATTAAAGTTAGAATGTGTAGTTATAGGTCAAATCAGTGAAGAAGAATACAAAGAGGGAAAAAGGGATACGTTGGAGGGTGTAGTAGAAGGAGACCTAAGTTAGGATCAGAGCTATGAGGAAAGTAGAAAATCATGAAACCGTGGAAGTTAGTGAAGACAATTTTTTAAAGAAACAAGATTGAGAGCTTAGAAACCTGGATGAAAGAATGACTGTATGAAATGTGTTAGAACAAAGAGTTTAATATGGTACACGTTGTAGGTGAGGTGCTGATGAAATACACAAGTGTCTATTTCTAAAAAGTTGTTAACTATAAGGTCATGAGGCTCAGTCGCTAGATCTGAACTACACAGATGCCATTGTCTGTGGAGGGTTTAGGGAGTGAATATTAGGAGGCCTTGGTTGCAGCACTGATGAGCCCCAACATTAGCCAGTAAGCAAATAAAGAGAAACCTACAAAGAAGTGTGGTATGTAGCCAGAGAAATGCGTGGAAAACCAGGTAAATGGATTTTCCAGGATAAAAGGAAATCGATATTTTGAGAAAGATGTCAATGGTTTTACCATTTTGGTGGTCAAATTTGTAAAAACTGAAAATTGCCCATTGGATTTGTTGGCGTGAACTTAATAAAACCAGTTTGTTTAAATAAAGAGAATGAAAGCCAGAATATAATAAGGTGCTTAGAAGTGTCTGAGGAAGACCAAGAAGCAAATATAAACATTTTCTAAAGAAATTTAACTGTTAGAAGGAGAATGGGGAGTCTAGAGTCTATGGGAACGCTGAAGAAAAAGAGCCAATAAAGGACATGTGTGGAAACACAGGTGGGAAAGATCATTGACATGTGTCTACATCGCTGAAAAGATAAGTTGGAGTGTGAACAAAAGCCCAGATAATTACATTGAAATTAAGAGAAAATAATTTTATTCAACTGTAATCAATAGGAAGTAGGGAAGAACTAACTGCATCAATTACATGTAAATTTTCATATTTAGTTTCAGAAGATTGGAGGAAAAAAATCTGCCCCCCCCCCAAAAAAAAATTCTTCTTAAAAAAAAATTGTCTCTGAAAATGTGGCAAGTAAATTACTGGCCCTATTTGGGTAAAGGGATGAAATTAAGGTAAGGAGAAAGGAAGAGATAGTTGATAAGCTTACTGAAAGCTTACTGCTTGCTGGAGACTGTGAAGGCTCTAGACAATATTGGAGAATAAATTTGTATACGTAAAAGTTAATTAATTAGCATTAAATAAGTCAATGATGAAGGTACAGAGTTGGTTTTATTCATGGTTTTGTTTTGCTAGTCTTTTTTGATAGAAAGAATTAGGTGAACTGAAATTAGTACTTCGGTACATGAATTACTGTTTGGTTGTCCTGTGTATTCTAAGGTGGGTATTTTCTTTCATTTCACTAAATTCTAACAGTAGTACTTGTCTTTTCACTAAGTAGCAATTACACATATACTTGATTTTTTTTTTAACTTTTTTTATCAAAAACGATTTTATATAGGGTGAAGATATACATATATTGTGTTCACTATAATAAGTTTTAATGAATTCTTACAACTGTGTAAACCACACTGCAATGAAATTATAGAAAATTTTCATTGGCCTACAAACATCTCTCATGAACATTCCCTTTCTGTCTTCTCCCCCATAGAGACTTCTACTATGTTGATTTCTACCAAAATAGATTGGTTTGACATGTTCTAGTACAGTATTTCATAGAAATGGAATCATATAGCATGTACTAATTTGTGTTTGCTTTTTCCATTCATTATTATGATTAGGATATTCATTCACATTGTTTCATTAATTGGTAACATATTTATTTGTTTTTATTCTTGAGTAGTATTATATTGTGTAAATATACTACAATTCCTGTGGGAGCATATAGGCTTGACAAAGAACAGGGAGTGCACCAAGGGCAAAAGTCCTAAATGCACTAATGCAGAACCTAAGTGCAGGAAACAGCAAATAGTTTCTGCTAGATTAGATAAGAACATTAAAGTCATTTCTTATCCAGCTTCTCTCCCTTTCCTTTGTTTCTAAAGATGTTTTCCAGAGAATGCCCCACAGCCAATTTCTTTCCATTCCTTTGACAAATGATTAAGTTGTTTTTTCTCTTGTATTTCTTTGTCTGTACAATAAAAGCTGAAGCAAATACCAACTCGGGGCTGTGCCTTGTTTTTCTCATCCTGAGGGAGTTTTCTCAGTGCAGTCCCTTTGGGCTTCTCATTGCTCTTAATATTTGGGCTCTGAGTAATCTTTGCATTTCCATAACACAGCGAGAGTGACAACTGGTGCCCCGTGTAAGGTGAACTTCTACTCCACAGATCAGAGACTGACCTTCCAAAGCCTGGTAAAGGAAGAGGATGTCCAACACTCATTCCAGTAAGGGAAAATAGAAAACCATGGGGTAGCCCAGAATGTCCATGGCAAGGGCTAAATTAGGTCTGTTCACCAGAGGGTTTTGCTCTATTTCTCTTTTGCTTTTCTATCTTTTCTTATGGCTATGGGTAGCTCACTGTCTAAAGAGGAAATTCAACATAAGTTACAGCTACAATGCCTTTTAAAGGCAGCTGGGTGTAAAGAGACTGAATAGCAACTTAAAGAATTGTTGATAGGGATTAAACAATGTCCTTTGTATCCTCAAGAAGAGAGTCTTGATTTGGAGGATTGGGAATGTATTGGTCCCATTAAGGTTTCTCACCTTACAGTCTGGAATTTATGTAGGCTTGCTTTAAGGTGAATACAAAGTCAAAAAAATGTTTCTAATTCTGAAAAATAGGAAAACCCACCTCCTTCTGCCCCAAATTTTCCCCTGCCACTGCCTCCTTTGGATATGCCTCCATCAGATGTCACTCCTCTCATAGAATGATGATTCCATGAGCGACGACAATCTGAGGAAGAAATGTTACATGTTTTCACTGTTGTCAGAGGAGGAAATCAAGTGCATCAACATGAAAGTCTTCCTTTTGCTGTATTAAAGGAATTTCAAAAAAGTACAGAGGGAACAATAAAATATATTAGAAAACATCTTCTCTCTGTTATTGCTACTTATAGGGATTCCAATTCAAACTAAAACTGACCATGGACCGGCATATCCTTCCAAAGCCTTTCAAATATTATGTGATACATGAAATATTAAACATGTTGTGGGAATCCCATATAACCCCAGCAGTCAAGACATAGTAGAAAGGGCTAGCTGTCTCCTCAAATCACAATTAAGTAAACAGAAAAGGGTGAATATAGAAGGAAGCTTGACCCCTCAAGAACAATTAATGAAAGCATTATTTACTTAAAAATTTTAAACTTTAATTCTCAAAATTTAACAGCAGTGCATAGACATTTCACCCCCGCTTCATGATAGGCCTAAACATTTGATTTTGTGTCAACATCTTTTACAAGGGCCAAAAAGGTTAAGGCCTGATGAACTACTAACATGGGGAAGAGGGTATGTTCCTGTTCTTTCTCCTGCAGGCCCCCTTTGGATACCAGCAAAGGCCATTCAGCCATATCATGTGGCACCATGCTGGAATGAATCCGATTCCAGAACTCCCAAATCTTACTGTACAACCACCCCAGGAATGATGAACAAGAAACAGAAGATAAATCCATTGACCTCTATAATTTCTTCTGGTCCAGCGTGGAGTGATTTAAAGAAGCTTAATGCACAGGTAGAGGTTACTCTAGGAACCACTGGAACTCCACAGATGCTGAAAAACTTGTTTCTAGCCATGCTTGCTCATGTAACTGTAAATTCCAAAGGTTCAAAGGTAACATGCCTGTTCATAAAATATGGGCTTTTCCTTTCTATTCAACCTTCTGTAAGTAATAATATTTATTGGCACCATGTTTGAAATCCCCTGCTTAGTTGGGGTGATTCAGAGCCTCCTCTTTCATCTAATGATACTGCTTACACTGGAGGTGATTAGCTTCCCCCTCCTGGTCCATTACAAGATTGCAGAATAAATTGTAGTAAGAAGCGTTATCATAATGGATGGCACAAACTTTTTCTTAATTGGTATTTCCTTGTTGAGGAATTGCCTTTATGTGTAGAGACATTTTACTGCTAGCAACTTTTTCATTCCCTTTCAACCACAATGGTATATGAATCATACTATTAGTGTCATTATTATTATTATGTTATTATAATTTTATTATTAAAAGTGATTATTATAAGTTATTTAGTAAATATAGGACTTTCCAGATTATTCAGATTTTATATTTGAGAAAAAATTGGCAATTTTTCTCCTTAAAATAATTTATACTTTTCATCTATTATGTACGATTTATGGTGTGCAGTTTTCTGTGAGAGTCTCTGATAATTATTTTATTGTGTGATGTGCTGTAATGTCTTCTCTTTCATTCCTGATATTGGTAACTTATATTTTCCCAGTCTTTTACTTGCTTGCTTTAGCCAGAATTTTATCTTGATATTACTATTTCTCAAATAACATTTTCTTTTGCTGTTGCTCTTTCTTGTCTATATATTTGATTTCTTTTATTATCTTATTCTTTATCTTCTAAAGATTTTTTTGTTTTAAGAAATTTTATTGTTTATGTTCAAGTTATACAGCATGATGTTATGGGATACACTGAGGTAGTATAAAGGTTACTATAGTGAAGTAAATTAACATATTCATCACTTCACATAGTTACTCATTTTTATTATTTTGATCTTGTGGAAAGAACAGCTAAAATCTACTCATTTAACATGAATCCCAAATACATGTAGTCCTCATGTTGCAAATTAGATTTCTAGACTTGCTCACCCAACATATCTGCTGCTTTGTATCTTCTGACCATCTCCCCATTTTCTCCCCCTCACTACCTGCCCTGTAAACCACTGTTTTGTTCTCTGTGTACATTTCAATTTTTTTTTAAGATTTCACATATAAATGAGGTCATGCAGTATTTTCTTCTTTCTGTGTCTTGTTTATTTCATGTAGTATAATGTTCTCTAGGATCATCCATGTTGTGGCAAATGGCAAGGTCTCATTTTATTCTCATCACATTTATTTAATGTAGTACTGGACATACTAACAAGAACAGACAGAAAAGAAAAAGAAAGAAAAGGCATCTAAATTTGACAAAAAGAAGTACAATTATCTCCATTTGCATATAGCATGATCTTATATGTAAAAAACCAAAAGATTCACAAAAGAACTGTTAGAACTAATAAATAAATTTCGTAAAGTTGCAGGATAAAAGTCAAAATACAAAAATCAGTAGTATTTTTGTACACAAATTATGGCTTAACTAAAAAAATAAATCAAGAAAAAAATTCTATTTAAAATAGCATGACAAAAATAAAACACCTAGAAATAAATTTAACCAATGAAGTGAAGGGTCTGTATACTGAAAACTATAAAATATTGATTAAATAAATTAAAGATACAAATAAATTGAAAGATATTTTGTGCTCATGATTGAAAGAACTTATATGGTTGAAATGTCCATAGTACCCAAAGCAATAGAGGGATTCAATGTAACTCCTATCAAAATCCCAATGGCATTCTACAAATAAATAGAAAAAAAAATCCTAAAATTAATATGGAATAATAAAAGACCCCAGATAGCCAGAACAATTTGTAAAAGAAAAAAAGAAAAAAGTTGGAGGCATCACATTCCCTGATCTAAAATTATATTACAAAGCTATAATAATCAAAACAATATGGCACTGACATAGACACATAGACTGGTGAAACAGAACAGAGAGCCCAGAAATAAATCCAAACACATGTAATCAACTAATTTTTTGACAAGGGCACCAAGAGGATGCAATGGGAAAAGAAAAGTCTTTCAATAAGTGGTGCTAGCAAAAATAAAAAATGATGCTAGGAAAACTGGATTTCCACATGCAGAAGAATAAAATTGGACCCCCACATTATACCATACAGAAAAATCAACTCAAACTGAATAAAATACCTAAATATAAGTCCAAAAATTATAAAACTTTTAGAAGAGAACAGAGGGAAAAAGCTCCTGGACTTTGGTGTTGGCAATAATTTTTTTGGATATCAAGCTAAAAACTCAAACCACAAAAACAAAAGTAAATAAATGAGACTACTTTAAACTTAAATGCTTCTATACATCAAAGAAAACAATCAAAAAAATGAAATGGCAGTCTATAGACTAGGAAATAATATTTTTGATCATATATCTGATAAAGGGCTAATATCTAAAATGTATGAAAAGCTTGTAGAACTCAATAGTAGAAGAGCAAATGACCTGATTTAAAAAATATGCAAAAGAATTGAATTTCTCCAAAGAAGAAAGAAAAATGGCCAACAGATATATGAAAAGTGCTCAATATCATTCATTATCAGGGAAATGCAAATCAAAACCACCTTGAAATACCACCTCACACATGTTAGAATGCCTATCAAAAAGTCAAAAGATAACAAATATTGGTGAGGGTGTGGAGGAAAGGGAACTCTTGTACACTGTCAGTGGGAATGTAGACTATTACAGCCATTATGGAAAATAGTATGAAGGTTTCTGAAAAAATTAAAAATAGAACTACCTTATAACCCAGAAATCCCTCTTATGGGCATATACACAAATAAAATGAAATCATCATCTCTTAAAGATATATCTTCATTCCCATGTTAATTGCAGCATTAATCACAATAGCCAGTAGATGAAAACAACCTAAGTGTTCATCATGGACAAATGCATGAAGAAATTACATATAAGAATATAGTTCAGTCCTAAAAAAAAAAAATATGACTGCCTTTAGGTTTGCTGTTTACATTGATTGTCACTAATTTAGCTATGATCTGCCTAGGTTTTTCTTTTCTTTTCTTTTTTTTTTTTTTTTTTTTTTTTTCCCTGGGTTTGTCAAGTTTCTTTTATGTATTTTTATCAAATTAATATTTTTTCAT
>NW_007727976.1:184767-192812 GCF_000696425.1 Galeopterus variegatus
AATTTGAAAAAAAAATTTTAATTTTATATTAAAAAAAAAAAAAAACTTGAAAACCCCGGGCAAAAAAAAAAAAATATGACTGCCTTTAGGTTTGCTGTTTACATTGATTGTCACTAATTTAGCTATGATCTGCCTAGGTTTTTTTTTTTTTTTTTTTTTTTTTTTTTTTTTTTTTGTACTGCCTGGGTTTGTCAAGTTTCTTTGATGTATATATATCAAATTAATATTATTTCATCAAATTTGGGAAATACATGTATTATTTCTTCTAATATTTTTATACTCAATTTTTCTTTTGTTTTGTTTTTTAAATGAGACTTGTATTGTCATATGAGTTACTAATGCTATGTTAACATGTGGTGGGAGTAGGGTAATGTGTAGCTGTGTACAAGTTTTTTAAATGGTGCCTTGACACAGTTTTTTTAAATAAAATTTTTATTGACACATTGAGTTTACATGTTTGTGAGGTACAGAGTTATCTTTCAATACATATATATAATGTATGATGAACTAATCAGGATACTTAGCATATTTATCATGGCAAAAGAGTTATTTCTTTGTGATGTGAATATTTGAGATCTTCTCCTAGTAATTTCATAACATGCAGTAAATCATTGTTAATTATAGATGTCTGGGTCAATTGTACACCAATAAAACTTATTTTTTTCTATCTAGCTGTAATTGTGTATCTATTAACCATCCTCTCACTTTCTCCCCTCCCCCATCCCCTTTCCCACCTCTAGTAATCACAGTTCTCTCTTCCCTTAATAGTTCTACTTATAATTATTTATTTTATTTTTGTTTTTGTTTTTAGCTCTCTCTTATGAGTGAGAACATGTGGCATTTCTCTTTCTGTGCCTGGCTTCTTTCACTGAACATAATTTTTCTCCAAGTTCATCCATGCTTCTGCAAATGGCAGAATTTCATTCTTCTTTTTTTTTTTTTTTTTTTTGTCCTTTTTGAGACCGGCCACACCACGCTCAGCCAGTGAGCACACTGGCCATCCCTATATAGGATCCGAACCTGCGGCAGGAGCGCTGCTGCTCTCCCAGTGCCGCACTCTCCCGAGTGCGCCACGGGCTCAGCCCGAGAATTTCATCCTTTTTTATGGCTGAGTAGTATTCTATTATGGATATACACCACATTTTCTTTATCCATTCATCCACTGATGGACATTTATGTTGGTCCCATATCTTGCTATTAGTAACAGAGCTGGGATAAGTATGGGAGTGCAGGTATCCCTTCAACATGATGATTCCAATTCCTTTGAGTTTATCCTCAGTTATAGTATTTCTATCAACAGTTGTTTAAGAAACCTCCGTACTGCTTTCCATAACAGCTGTACTAATTTACGATCCCACCAGTGGTGTATAAGGGCTCCCCTTTTTCCACATCCTTGCCAGCATTTGTTATCCTTTGTGTTTTTGATAATGGCCAGTCTAGCTGTATATTCTGCATATTAGTCCCTCGTCAGATGTCTAGTTCACAAACACTTTCTCTCATTCTGCAGATCGTCTCTTCACTCTGTTGGTTGTTTCCTTTGCTGTACAGAAGCATTTCATTTGATAAAATTCCATTTGCTTATTCTTGGTTTTGTGGCCTGTGATTTTGAAGTTTTATTCATAAAATCTTGGTCCAGTCCTACATCTTGGAGCTTTTTCCCTGCATTTTCTCATAGAAATGTGGGAGACTATTGCTTATTGGTGGTTTCCCACTCAGCTGGTTTGCCAGGGGCAGAAGGGTACCATGTGGGTTCAGACACTGGCGTTTTGGTCTTTCTGTCTGGCCTAGGATCTAGGCAGCTAGGGTCATGGTCCTGCCAGCACTCATAAGAATATGACAGAATGTAGGTGGGGCCCCTGGATAAGGGGAGACAGTTTCTCGTCTCCAGGGCATGATACATTCTAGACATCGGTTCAGTTTCAAAATGGCTGTGTGCCATAGCTTCTTGGGGTGGGAGGGGATTCCTTTCTCTGGGCTTCTACTACGAGGCTGTGCAGCTGCACAAATTCCTAGCTACTCTCGAACTGTATTTGGGGCCTGAAAGGACTGGGGAACTCTCCTTTGGCAGGGACTACTGGTGTTTATGGTGGCAATGGAAACAGCTGGGTTTTTTTCTTGTAAAGCTTACCTTCTTCTCTCCATCTGACTTTGAGCCAGTACCCGTGACGGGGCAGAAGATGGATACCTTGCTCTGCTGTCTATGGTGCTGTGCCTGCCTTGCATGCTTCATAAGGATTTTGTCACTCCCGTGGTGCTCTTCAGCATATTTCTTTAGTTGTTTTGGTCAAAATATATTTGTCTGTTTGTTATTTTAGTCTCTTTTGGGAGGGAGGAAGAGCACCAGACCCCCGTAGTTGGCCAACTTTGTAACTTTTGACCTGGTTTTGAGGCCTGGCTAGTGGCTGCCTTCTTTCCTGATTAGCCAGATAAGTCCACACCCCCGACAACCTTCCTTGTCTGGCAATCATATGCAAAACCACTATACACCCACCCTATTGACCCTGGCTGAGGTACCCAACAACCAGGAATAGCCCCTATCTTCCATAGTTG
Source organism: Galeopterus variegatus (assembly GCF_000696425.1). Lineage (NCBI taxonomy): Eukaryota > Metazoa > Chordata > Mammalia > Dermoptera > Cynocephalidae > Galeopterus > Galeopterus variegatus. Next base: position 187,318 of record NW_007727976.1, read on the forward strand.
CTGAAATTACTGTAATTAGCTAATCCAAAGGCTGCTTAGCTTATTCCTTCTTATAAAAAGCACAATAAAGGTGCTGGCCCATAGTTCGCTCCCACTGATTAGTGACAGAGCTGGTACTTCCTCTGACTGGCCCTTCAGGGTGTGATGTGTTCTCCCTAAGGAACTGTGAGTGTCAAGAATGGAAGTCTCTTTCCAGTTTCTTTATCTTGATCAACATCTGGCCTCACCATACCTCTCCTAAGTTAATGTGGTTAAAACATTGCACGCTTGTATAACCTAATTGTATTAGATAATTTGCTACAAAGTAAAATTTAATTTCAGTGATCAAAGAACACTAAATTTAAGAACTAACTAATACCTACTATAACTGAAAAAAATCACATGAAATAATTAAAAAGGTTAAAAGAATTATAATTTATATTTTTATATGAATTTGGTAAAAAAATTATTCAATGTGAATATTTTAAACCTGGATATATCTACCTAAATTTTTTAATTATTAACTAACAGCCAAGAATTGTCCTTATCTTATTTTATTTAGCATTTCAACATTGGTTATCTAACTTTTACTGCTCTGAAATTTGTTTTTGGAAAAAGGTACATGTGGGTATTGAGTTTTCTTCATGCAACTTCTAATTGCTTATTTCCTGCCCTAGTTGATACAATTGTTCATTATTGATTTTTTTCTTCCTCTTTGCATTGCTGGTCTGTGATTTGTCTCTCAAATAAGTTCAAAATAGCACGCTTTAAAATAAAGACCTGAAATGAACAGTTTTTCTAAGTCTGTGTTAAAAAAAAAGGCAAATGTAAATGAATAAATGGTACATTATGACTACCTCTACATAGAAACAAATCTCTCTCTCTCTCTGTCTTTTCTTCTTTCTCCTACATAAGGCCTAACTATCCTCACCATGCCCTCCCTCCATGTAGTGTAAGCTACTGTATACATATAATGAGAATTTTTTTTGATATATCTTACTTTTCTTCCTCCACAAGTCATAGAAAAATTCTATGGTCCGAATTTACTAAATATGCAAAGAAAATCAAGATATGTAATATTCCTTTCACCACTCATTACAAAATCTAACCTTTAATATTATTATCTCATCCAAATTATAATGATAATTTGACTTTCAAAGCACAACAGTCTATTTGATTCAATTAGTGAAGACAAGTGATGATTTAAAAAAAAAACACTTCCACTAAAACACTGGTATGAAGAAAGCCTGGCCATGCCCCAGCATAAGATGCACTGTCTTCCTCCCCTAGATTTTGTTTATCTTCCATTTTGTCAAACTATACCTTAATTTCTATCAGACTAGGAACCCATCCATTAATGCAAAAATGTATAGCTTTGTGTGATCTTCTCCTAGACCTTTAATTTGGCTTTTGTGCTGTGTTCCAACCTAGAAGGCTCACAAAATGATAATATTATTACATACTCATTCATAAGAACCAATTTTTGTAAAGATCTCATCAGGTCAGTGTCCCTAGAGATGCATGCGAGCACATATAATAATAGTAAGTTCAATGTATTTTCTTGGTCTCTTTTATTTCAACTATCCGACATGTTTTCCAAACTCTATAGCTGGTTTCCCCCTGAGTTTCCCAGTTTGTGTTCAGCATGTCTTCCAGACTACACTCTCTAGCAAACCACTATAAACATAAGAACTGTTACTATATTTATCATATGATTTATTGTCCCAACTAAGATTCTTTTGAAAGTTATAAGTAGAATTATTAAATATTGTGTCACAACAGGTTTAATTCTTGAACTTACCTAGGCAAACAAGATTGTATAGCAATCTACTTCGTTATAAGATATCTTATTTTGTGTCTATATTATTTCAGTTTCTTTTTTTTTTCTTTTTTTTTTGTCTTTTTGTCTTTTTTCCGTGTCCAGCAATGGATCGCAACCCTCAGTGTTGCCCCCGTACCGGACCGGGGACCGGCAACGGGATTGCAACCCTCGGTGTTGCTCCCGCGCCTCGCTCAGCCAGTGAGCGGGAACCGGTCTGTAGATGGGATCCGAACCCTCGGACAGGAGCGCCGCCGCCGCGCTTCCCAAGCGGCGCACTATCCAGTGCGCCACTGGGCCGGCCCTATATTATTTCAGTTTCTATCAACATAAACTTTTCCAGACATTCAGATTTGTGTAGTGATATGAAAATAATACTCAGATCTGCTTCCTTCAGGAGTTTCAAACCTCCTCGGGCAATCAAAATTTACAGAGGTTTGCATTTTTCCCTTTTCCCAACATTACAAATTGCCATGCCAACTTTTTGTTTCCTGTCAATCATTGATGTATTTGATGGACAACTTACTAGAAAATGTAATGGCATTGGAGGAAAGGAGGTTGGTTAATGTGTTTGCTTAGCACTTGCTCCCTTTAGTAAAAAACACAAATTGATTGCAGAATTACAAACATCATTGGATTTTAGATTATTAAATATAATTTTAAAATATTTAAAATGGTTTGAATGAGCTAAAAAGGAAATAAAACTAGTTTACTTGAATACTAAATGTAGAAGTAGGAAAACAATTTCTGTGGATCACTGCTCTTCTAGAATGCATTATTTTTATACATCACTTCTTGTATGTAAATGAGGGACATATTTGATTAACTTTTTTTTTAACAAAATTATTCTTATTTTCAAAATGTTGAGATATTTAAATTCAGGTTTATGGAATGATAAGAGAGATGAAGATCAACTTATTAAATGTCTTTATTAGATTTCAAATGAGGTGGTCACAAACAATTTTATGAGGTATTAACAAAGTAATGCCATTACTTGATTTTTAGTCAATAAGTTTATTTTTTACATTTTTTCAAAACAAACTAATTTTTTTAATTAAAAAATGGAAGTTAATTGATTTTCTTGAGATTAGATGCCAAGTGAAGGAGATATAAGTGGAGGAAGAGTAAAAAAAAAGAGAGAGAAATTCCTTTATGGTCTGTTTCTATTTTATAGATATCCATTTTTAGCTCCAAAGAAACAAAGAAAGAGTAACTAACAATTGTTGGAGAGCTTTGGCGTTTGTACTTTTCCAGAAAGATATTTCCATAAGGACAAAAAAAACCCCCTGAAATAATCTAAATATTTTTTGAGCTCTGCTAAAATTAAAAAAAGAAACTGTCATGTTCTGGTTTTGGTTATAATTTAATATTAGCAACCTCTTTCCCTTCTAGCAAAAACAAAAACTAAGACTTAGATTTGGTGAATTTTAGGAATCTCATGCAATGTAATTCCTGAATCACACTAGTCAAATGTGATTCAATAAATATACTATTCTATTTTCACACATCTCATAAGCTTTCCAAATTGCCTAATGTTGTATAAATATAAACAAAAACATCTTTAATATTATGTTTAAAACTCTCTTTTATATAAATGTGTAGTAATGAATTCATTACTGTAAGAAATGCCAAATGAGCATACTGAATATTGCAAAACTCAATCACTTCAATGATTAAATTTTGAAATTGAAATCAACAAAAGAGAACATTGGCAAAAATGTATTAACTAAAGACACCATATTTGTATGAATTGATATTATGAAATCCCAACTTTCTTAAAGTCTGTTTTATTTGATTTGTGAATATCAACATATTTGTTTAAAGATACTACCTATTTAGAAATAGCTAATGTTGGGCCGGCCCGGTGGCGCACTGGATGGTGCGCCGCTTGGGAAGCGCGGCGGCGCTCCCGCCCGAGGGTACGGATCCCACATACAGACCGGTTCCCGCTCACTGGCTGAGCGAGGCGCGGGAGTGGCGCTGAGGGCTGCGATCCCGTTGCCGGTCCCCGGTCCGGTATGGGGGCAACACTGAGGGTTGCGATCCGTTGCCGGACACGGAAAAAGACAAAAAAAAAAAAAAAAAAGAAATAGCTAATGTAGGTGCTAATACTGTTATTATTATCCTGTAAACTTCTTTTATACACTTTAAAATTTTCCTGCTCAAAAAGTGTAATACAAGAGGCTGAAGGTTTTGATTGGAGAACAGTATTTTTAACTTTAGTATAATCGTATTCTTCAAGAATTCAAGGGTAGACATTAATTTGAAACCACAGTTATTGATGATCACTTTCTTTATATCCTTGTATGTATTGGAGCTCAGAAAACAATGCCACCATATGTGGTGCTTTGACAAGATGAGCTGAAAAAGCAGCCTAAATGCTTCCCTCTGACCTCCTCCAGTCTCACTGTCTCTCTGATCCTCTTTAATTTCCAAAGCACTGGGAGGTGCTGTCTTTAGAAATTTTTTTATCTGACTGAGAAAACTTCTTCTAAAAGAAATGTAATTGACTTAAAACCCCTACCTAGAAATCTTGTCAAATAACAGAAAAGATTAACCAACAGAGAAGAGAGGAGACTGGGAGTTGTCACCACACCCTGACAGTTTTTTCACCTGTTTTGAGGGCAGCTCCTAGAGACTCCCTGGGGGACTTTACCTACACAATAAGGCCACTTTTGTTCATAGTGAAATCCTGTTCCTCACCTCCCCCAGAACTTAGAGGACCAGGCTATTGTTCTTTGAGCTCATTCATTTCCCCTTAAAATTATTTACTATCTCACTCCCACATCCTCTCTCCCAATGAAGAGGGTATTTAAGCATCAAGCACCTGCCCTTTTTTTTTGGAGTTTTCATATGCTGTATGACTGTCATGCATACATGTGCACATAATAAATTCGGTATGCTTTTCTCTTGTTAACCTATCTTGTTATAGGGGTATAAGCAGTAATACTTTATGATGGGGATGAAAGAGATCACCCCCCTTTCCAGCCCTAAATATGCAGGAGCATATGCATATCCAGTGGAGAACAGCATATGGTTCATAAACATATGAAAAGTTATTCAACCTCACCAACAGCAAGGGTAATATAAATTAAAGTTATATTTTAATACAGATTGAGAAAGAAAACAAGATGTACATAAATATATGTGCTTTATAAAAATGGAAAAAAATAAAAGTATAAACTTATGTTTACCTATAAGAGAAGGAAGAAAACAGAATGGAGAGGATAGGCATAAAAACTAGACTTTTCTAATGTATCTCAATTTGTAAGTTTAAGTTTATGAACAGGTAAATGTTTTACATATTACTTAACACTAAAATTTATAATATGATTCCTAAAATAAAAGCTAAATAAAAGGAATAAGCCTAACTCATTAGAGTTGTTTCTGCAGCTCATTCTACCCAAAGAATTACTTAAGTTTACTTTAAACCCAGTAATTTGATTTTACCTTCCTAGCAAGATATTTCTATAAGGACCAAAATAGCCTGAAACTATTATATGTAATTAGTATTAGTCATAATGTTTTCTTCTGAAATGCTTACATATTTATATCAATAGGATGAAAGAAATAATCCATCATGATCGTGTCAAGAGGGGTCAAAATTTTTTTTTTTTTTTTTTTTTTTTTTTTTTTTTTTTTCCGGTCCCGGAAAAGGACCCCAACCCCCCGGTTCCCCCCCCCCCCCGCCCGGGGC
>NW_007727976.1:192908-254111 GCF_000696425.1 Galeopterus variegatus
AAAATTTTTTTTTTTTTTTTTTTTTTTTTTTTGTCTTTTTCCGTGTCCGGCAACGGATCGCAACCCTCAGTGTCGCCCCCGTACCGGACCGGGACCGGAAACGGGATCGCAACCCTCGGTGTTGCTCCCGCGCCTTGCTCAGCCAGTGAGCGGGAACCGGTCTGTATGTGGGATCTGAACCCTCGGGCGGGAGCGCTGCCGCGCTTCCCAAGCAGCGCACTATCCAGTGCGCCACCAGGCCGGCCCGAGGGATCAAAATTTTTACTTTACATTAAATTGAATTTAAAATGTCATTTAAATCCACCAAGTGTTATAGTAACACACACACGATTTTTGGTTCTTTCATTAAAAAGTCAGTAAACAACAATTAATAAAGTAGAACAGTAGAAAAGTAGCTCATATTGCGGTCTCTAAATACACTTTTTAAAAAAAGCATATTTTGATATAGTGACTAATTCCAGAACTGGGGTAGAAAGAGTACAAAATGAAACCAGGACATATTATCATAGCACAGTAAAATGAAGCTGTCAAAGTCTGCTATCATGGGGGAACATAGGTCCAGAATTAGAAGGAGTTTTTTAAAAAGTTTCCACTGGTCAAAGTGGGACAATTTGAGCTCCAGTAAGAAAAATAACTGATATGGATTGGGAAAAAAAGTTTAAATTCATGAGTTCTTAATGACATCAAAAATAAATTTACAAAATTCAAAAAATACAAACCGTTATTGATTTCTTTTGGAGTAGGCTAGAGAATTTGTCAATTATTTTGGAAATGTGCAAAAAATTTTTAAATATCAAGTATTTAACATGGTTTCCATGTATAAACTCCACTCTAAAATGCTATATATTTGATAACATGAAGTTTCTCATTTTGAAAACATTCCAGCTAATAAATGAGGAAGAAATTATAAAATGAGAAAAGCACCATTTGCAAAGACAAATAAAATAGTGGATCTTGTCAATGGTCATTGCTGACTTCTAACTTCACAAAAAAGTTGCTTTCACACAACAACAACAACAAAACATTAAGAAATACATGCCACCACCTAGCAAGTATTCTTGCTGAAAATTCAAAGCAGAATGTGATAAAATCTCTAGATCTCACTACCTCCTTACAAGATGAGCAATGAAAACAGGAGCATGCTAACGACATCATGGAGAAGCATTCAGTAAAATCAAGAATATAAATGACTCTACCAAGCTCTCATTATGTTCACCCACATTCTTGGGGAAAAGTAAATCACATGGTCAAGCACAATGACAATCCACAGCGGACTACACTTGGCCCATAGGAAGGAAACACATGCTCTGAGAGGTAATAAATAATTGCAAATGAATAATGAAATCTGCCACAGGGCTCTTTTCTTTCTGGCCATTACACTATATTGACTAGAATTTATTTAGATTTATTTTAAAAAATAGCAAGTCAAGTCTATACATCCATAAAATATTAAATGTCTTTGTAGCTGCAGACCCAAGGAATGCTGTAATCTAAAACATTCCAATTGTTTTCAAAAATGAGTGATTGTAAGAATCATCTTGGAAGCTGAGATATTTTCTTTGAGGACAGATAATATTTCAAAAGCTAATTATAAATCTTAAAATTTCTATAAAACCACAAAAGACATCAAATAGCCAGAGAAATCCATACCAAAAAGAACAAAGCTGAAGAATAACACTACCTGATTCAAAAATATACTACGAGCTACAGCAATCGAAACAGCATACTACAAGCATTAAAACAGACACATAGACAAATGGAACAGAATAGAGAACCCAGAAATAAATCTGAGTATTTACAGCCAAGTGATTTTCCACAAAGACACCATGAACATACTTTGGGGAAAGGACAGCCCCTTCAGTAAATGGTGCGGTGAAAACTGGACATCCATATGCAGAAGAATGAAAGTAGACCCCTATTTCTCATCACATACAAAAATCAACTTAAAATGGATAAAAACTTAATGTATTAGTAGCTACTCAGCCAGAGAATGCTGTAATCTAAAATATTCCAGTGGCTTTCAAAATGAGTGATTTTATGATCATTCATTTTGAAAGCCACTGGAATATTTAAATCCATTAAAATTAAAGTGAACTTAAATGGGTTAAGTGAAAGACCCAGAACAATTAAACTGCTAGAAGAAAACACAGAGGAAATGCTTTAGGATGTTGGGCTGGGCAAATATGTATTGAATAAAACTTCAAAAGGCAAAAATACAGAAATGGGATTATATCAAACTAAAAAGCTTTCTGTACAACAGAGAAGACAATCAACAGAGTGGGAAGACAACCTACGGAATTGAGAAAGTATTTGCAAACTATCCATTCAAAAAAAGATTAATATCCAGAATATGTAAGGATCAAGAACAACTCAATAACAAACAAACAAACAAAACCTCATGAATAATTTGATTTAAAAAATGAGCAACTATCAAAAGAAGACATACACACGGCCAACATGTATATGAAAAATTGTTCAACATCACTAATTATCAGGGAAATGGAAATCAAAAGCACAATGAGACATTATCTCATACTAATTAAAATGGTTATCGAAAAAGAGAAATAAATGCTAGAGAGGATGTGGAGAAAAGGGAATGCTTATAAACTGTTCGTGGGAATGTGAAATAGTACAGCCATTGTAAAAAACAATATGAAGTTTCCTCGAAAAACTAAAAATAGAAATACCATATGATTCAGCAGTCTCACGATATCCAAAGAAAAGAAAATCACTGTGTCGAAGAGAAATCTGCACTTCTATATTTATTGCAGCTCTGTTGACAATAGCCACATTATGAAGTCAACCTAAATGTCCATTAACAGATAAATAAAAGAAATGTGGTCTGTATTCATGACGGAATATTATTATTCAGCCATAAACAAGAATAAAATCCTGTCATTTGCGGCAACATGGGTGAGCTTGGAGGACATTATGTTAAGGGAAATAAGTCAGGCACAGAAAGACAAACACCACATTTTTTCACTTGTATGTGGGAGCTAAACACATTGATCTTATTGAAGTATAGTGTGGATATGTGGTTACTTGAGGCTGGGAAGAGTTGGGGAAGGGGCAGATAGGGATGAGTTGGTTAACGGATGCAAAATTACAGTTAGATAGGAGGAATAGGTAGGTGTTCAAGTGTTCTTTAGTACTGTAGGTGACTGTACTTAATAATTTATTGTATGTTTTAAAATAGCTAGGAGAATTTTGAATGCTCCCAAAAGAAAAAATAATAAATATTTGAGGTGATGAATATACCAATTACCCTGATTATTTTTTTTAATTTAAACATAACTGATTATACATATTTGTGGGGTATAAAGTTGAATATCAATACCTATGTACAATACATGTTGATCAAATTCAGATAATTAGTATAGTCATCTTTACAAAGCTTAATCATTCTTTATGACCCTTAACCAATTTCTCACTTGGTCCCTCCTGTTCCCCTTGTGCACCTCTAATAATCACAGTTCTGTTCTCTTTTGAAAGTTCAGCGTATTATTGAGATCTTTCTTTTCCTTCCTTCCTTCCTTTCTCTCTGTCTCTTTCTTTCTTTCCCTCTCTTTCTTTCTTATTTATTTATTTTTTGGCTATCATTTATGTGTGAGGACATGGTGGTATTTCTCTTTCCATGCCTGCTTATTTCACTTAACATAATTTTCTCCAGAATCATCCACGTTGCTGTGAATAGCAGAATTTCATTTGTTTTATAGTTGAGTATTATTCCATTCTGTATATATACCATATTTTCCTTATCCCAAGGTCCATCGATAGGCATTTAGGTTGGTTCCATATCTTGGCTGTTGTAAATAGTGCTGCAATAAACATGGGAGTGCAGGTATCCCTTTGACATGATGATTTCTGTTCCTTTGGGTATATGCCCTGATTTCATAATGACATATTTATGCATGCATCAAAATATCACATGTACCTCACAGATATGTACAATTACTATATGTCAATTAGAATTTTTTAAGCTAATTGGGTTATGCAAACATGGTTAAGAATCTTAACGTTTTTTGAGAATAGAAAATGAATATTTATGGGCCGGCCCTGTGGCTCACCCAGGAGAGTGCGGCGCTGGTAGCACCAAGGCTGTGGGTTCGGATCCTATATAGGGATGGCCAGTGCACTCACTGGCTGAGCGTGGTGCAGACCACACCGTGCCAAGCATTGCGATCCCCTTACTGGTCAAAAAAGAAACAAAAAATAAAATGAATATTTACATAGGTTACAAATAAGCAAGCTCTGTAAGCTGAGGACTAGCTTGAATGTTTCTATGAAAGAACACATAGAACCCCAGCAAAATTAAATAAGGTGACCTCTAGTCTGAAGTTTTGTGATGTTCCTTGAGAGTGAGTATAAAAATGTCTAATAAATATTTAGACAATGTGATGTTGTTAAAAGGAATAGGAATTAGAGGACAATGGATTTATCCACAATAACAAAAGATAGATAACAAGGGAATACTATGTACCAATTATCAAGAGAAAAGAAATATTATTCAATGATCATATATCCAAGAAAAATAGTGTTTAAATGCAGAAAAATGTAAAGCCATTTGGAAATACAGAAACTCTGAAAGCATATCATCTTTAAAAATGTTCAAGTAAATAAATGAAAATGTAAAGCAAAACGTAGATGACAGAGTTGTGACATAACAAATTATTGTGGATCCCCAAGTGAGGAGGTACATTGTTTGGAAAATAGAATAGTTTGGTCAAGGCCCTTGCCTCAGGTCCAGTTGGGTGTGGTTTTAGCACATCCTTTGTAAGCAAATTGTGTGTGTGTGTGTGTGTGTGTAGTTAGTGCTCATGTGCACCAATGTATCTTTTTAGTTTTGTTGCTATTCTTGTGTTTTTCAGGGAAAGAGAGAGAGAAAGAGAGAGAGAAGAGAGTAATTTGACCAAAGCCCGGTGCAGCCACGCTTTCCAACCTATGGCTTCCAAGGACCTTTTGGCTGGTTACCTAGCTCATAGACCTGCGTGTAAGGGGTCTAATGACCCAGCCTGGCATGTGAGGGGTTTAGGACCCAGTCTGTGAATGGGCTCAAGGGGTCTGTGAGCTCCAGACCCAGCCCTAGCTCAACAATCGGCCCAGTCGGCAGGATTACTGGCAGGTAAAGGAGCCCGACAACTAGCGTGGTCGCCTAGCTTTACAACTGGCGTCACAAACAGGATCAAGGGTGCTACAATTGGTGAAGTCGATAGAATTCTGACATTAGCCAGAGTGCAATGATTGGCGATGTGGGCAGGATTCCAGACATTTGCCTTAGCTCCACATATATACAATCAGAGGTTAAATTAATTTCTTTAGTTGCAGATTCTTTTGTTTCTTTCCAAATTTTGTGTAGTTTTAGAAATGTAATACAAAACAATTTATAGATACAAGAGGAAACAATAGTTTGTTTTAATATGGAATGTCTTAATATTTAAACCCTTATTTAAAGTATTTTGAAATATCAGGTAATATAAAATTTCTGTAGTATATTAGATGTGTGCTCAAACTAACCTCTCTTTTTTCTACTTTTATAATTGGCCGGTGAATTTTTACTTTCTAATGGGTGGTGTTTTTCTATTTTTTTGTTTTTGTTTTTTTTTTTTGTTTTATGCTAAGGGAGAAAGCTACTGTAGGTAAGTCCATCTTGTAATGTGTATCATAACTCCAGTAACTGTAACTAATTTGAAAATCAATGGAATGTGTAATTATGGAACTGATCCAAATTATGCACCTAACCACAAGAGATCAGATAAAGGACTCTCTAGTACTAAGCTGTAGAAGGATGGTATGTACAAGATGAAGCTCACCAATACATTTGTTAAGAAATGGGAAAGAAAATCCCCTAAAATTCCACTAAAGATGAAAGCATAACAAATAAATGTATTTGAACTTTGAACATGGTGCATTGAAAGAAAAAAAAAAGAATAAACATTTGATAATGACGGATCTTTATTTCATATTATGCTTTTTATGCAAATATTAATTTTTACCTGTATGGTATTACATAATATTCTATAATTTTTAAGTTTGCTTTTTGTTCAATTTGGCACATGACATATGATATCTTGGTTTAATATGACAGAGAAGTAATGGAGATACAAGGCAAAAATAATCAATGATTATATACAAATTCTGAAAGAATTAGTCTTATATTAAATTGTGCGTTAAGGTAAAACATGTCGCCAATGTGTTATATAATGCAGGGATATGTGAAGAAATTCTACCCATTCCTACCTTTTTGACCTACCGCCATATTTCTGTCAGAAATTATTACCCCACTGTGATGGGAGCACGAGATTAATGAGTGTCAAAAAGAGAATTTAAATCAGACAAAATAAAACTGCAATGTGATACGTGTTCAGGAAAGATATTTCTATTTATATAGCAATCTGACTTTCTCAAACATTCTCATCCTACCACTCCCATAAGTCCGATTTCCAAGATCTACTTCTGTTATATATCTCAAGCTGAAATGAAAAAAAAAAAAAAAAAAAAAAACATTTACAGAGTGATTTTTTTTATAACACTATTACTAGAAAAACAGCAGTATGAACTAATCTCAAATGTGTGTAGAATTTCACAGATAGCTAAAATCTTTAGAAATACAGGTTTGTTGTTTGTATAACATGTGCATTAGTCCATTTCTGTTGTTTATAGCAGATACCTGAAATTGGTATTATAAAGAAATGAAATTTATTTCTTAGAATTTGGAGGCTGGAAAGTCTCAGGTCCAGGGGACACATCTGGTGAGAGTCTTATTCTTGGTGGTGACTCTCTATAGCAACCCAGGGTGCCACATGGCAAGAAATACTCTCCTTATGAAGCCATCAGAACTAGGCTTATGACCACCCATTAAACCATCAACCCATTACTCTGTGCATGGATCAATCCATTCACAAGGACAGAGCTTGAGGGGGACATTCAAACCACAACAAACAGGGAAGGCATTTTTTTTCTAGAATATCATATTACAGCTAATATTGTTTTAAAACATTGTTATACTATGAATTTGACTTATGAGATATTATGAGATTCTAGAGCAAGAGCTCAAAATCCATTTTTCTAAGTAAACTATTCTATAAACTCTAAAAATGATAATTTAAAAAAATGTTAGTGACTGTTTCAATGGTGGTGACCAGAATGCTGATAGAAATATGGACAGTAAAGGCCATCATAAGGAGGTCTCAGATGGAAATGAAGAAGAACTTATTGAAAACTGGAGCACAAATCACCGTAGTTATAGAGTTGCAAAAGAATGTGGCTGCATTCTGTTCATGCCCCAGGGCTTTAGGGAATGTAGAATCTAAAAGTGATGAACCAGGGTATTCAGCAGAAGAAATCACTAAACAAGAAAGCATTCAGGCAGTTCTGTGGCTGCTTGTAACAGCCTGCACGGAGTTATGGCAGCAAAGGCCTATTGTAAAACCAAAATTTATAATTAAAAAAACAGAGGGTAAAAAATTGAAAAATTCTCAGCTTGGCCAGGGAAAGAGTGAAAAGGTGTCTGGGAGAGGAAACCAAGGGTGTATCCCAGCAACCATCTGCTAAGGACATCAGGACAGAAGGGAGGGATGGTCAAGTGAATGGAAAAAAGACACAAAGGGCATTTCAGAGATCTTTGAAGTTGCCCCTCCCTTCACAAGCCCGGAGGCCTAGAAGACAGAGTGGTTTTGGGGAACAGGCCCAAGGCACCCTCTGTGAGCTCACTGCCCAGGACAACTTTGAGACATTGCTTCTCACACCAGCACCTGAGCTGTCCTGTCTGCCCCAGCCATGGGTAAATTGGCCCCAGGTGCTACTGGACCTATAGCTTTGGAAAATACAAACTGAAAGTCTTGGTGGCACCCACGTGGCATTAAGTCTGCAGGCTCACAGGATGCAAGAGCTATGGAGGCATCATTTCAAAGACTGTATGAAAAGCCTGAGGGCCGAGGATGAGATCTTTTCCAGAGGTGTACTCGCCACAGGGACACAATTTTTCCAGAAGCAAATTCTTAGCATCTTGACCAATTAGCCTCTAAGAATATTATAAAAAGTTGTTCTATTTTCTATTTTAAAAAATCACATACTAATAAGTGGTGGTAAATTTAGAAGTAATTACCTTCTAAATTTAAAAGTAATGACCCTTTGTTAATTATTGCTGTATTTTCATCAATGCCACTATTTTGTAGCTACAGAAATCCTGTGGCATATTAGTAATCCTGTTGATTATTTAAAATTCTGTTGGTTATTAGTAATCCATGTTTCATCCAGATACAATTTCATAATTGTAACATAGAAATAATATTTACTCTATACTAATATTCTTTAAGTTAAAAAGAGAGCATATCATTTTTTTCCACCTTTTTCAGCCAACACATTAACTCAATTTATATTTTTGTTCTGCTTTGCTACTTAACTCTTATTCCTAGATCCTCAGTTCCCTAAAGTAGGAGTTTTGTTTCTTTCTCTTGAAATTCCAAAGAATATTAGTTTTACCTTTTCATGGCATTCTTCCATTTATCTCATTTGTTTATTTTGTCATAGGCTCTCGTGCGACATGTATGACCATCTAACAATGTCACTGAAATCTAATATATTTTAAATTGTTTATTTATGGTAGACTAAGCATAGAACGTACAACAGCTAAATTCTTGAAAATTTTATTAAGACATTAAACTGTTAATGAAACAATATAAAAGGAAGCATATTCTGTGTTTATTATTTCCACTTCAGGTGGTATTTGTGATATTACTACTGGGCTTGGGGGAAAATGTTTTTTTTAAACGAAGAGTGAAATTGGAAACATAAACTAGTCATATGCTAAAGGACTGTTTTACTTGTTGGCTATCAAGATAAATCAGAGGTCTACGGCAGCAAACCCCAAGACCAAGATGAGCACAATTCAAGTATAGCACTATTTCTTTTGTTAAAGCAGTAGTCCTGGCTTGTTAATAATAGAGGGAATAGCATCCTATAAGCTGACCAGTCAAGCATTGAAGAAAAATGACTCAATACATTATAAAAATCTGTGCAGTTTCTCTCCAATTATTTTTTAATGTGCCTTTTGACAAATTGTCAGAGTGAAAGTTAGCAGACTTTTCTTTTATGACCATTACATTTTGCATCCTGTCAAGTGATGAGTAGCATGGCTCTGAATAGGATGAGTGCAGTGAAGAAACAGGTTTGCAGGGTAGAATTTATGATGACAGGACATGTATTTTTCTGACAGAAAGCAAATGTGAAAGGTGGTATGAATCAGAATTAAAATGCCTTCACAGTGTGTGTAGACAACATGGGTGATTTTTGGAAAAATATATTTGAATGAAAGGAAAACAATTTTTATTATGTTTACTACCTTGAGTGTCTAAAACTCCTATTGATTATCGAAGGAATTTTAGATTAATTTGTGTATGATAGATACTTTTACTTAATCATGACCGATTTAAATACACACACACTTAGATATTAATTTTGGGAACATAATGCATTATGATAGTAAGTACGGTATTTTGGTTAGTGAAAGTAAGAAATTATGTTTTTAGAAAATATATTCAGAAAAGTTTGCATGATTTTTGCTCATATATATCATATTGCATTGAATACTGTTAGAAAAGATAAAAAATATTATTACTTAAAAGTGACAAGAATATGATCATAATCACTAGAAATACCCAAGATAAGGCCATTTCCCATATCTAATCTATTTGATACTGAGAGCATGCTTTTTGCTTTTCCTTTGCAGCTAAAGCTTTTCAATCTGTCTCTTCCTTTCTTTTCCTTACTCATCAACAACTCCAGGCTTAACTGAAGCAGTAACTTCCTATTCATTATTTGCAACACCAACCTATGTTACAAAAAAATTATTGAACTACTTCCTCATCAAATATTCTCTTTCTGAAGATGTCACAGTGATTCTCACTTGCCAATAATATGACCTCTCTTCCAGGACTTCCGATTATTTACAAAATGTTTCAATTTATACCACATTTTACACATGTTATTTTTAAGTCCTTTCACCATAAGAAAACTACTAAAAAGATAGTAATATGTTTATAAATAGATGTATGCCTAAACTACAGAAAATATGAAAAATCTATGTGACACAGATGTTTTTATCACGTCCTTTTTTTTTTTTTTTTTTTTTTTAAAAAAAAGTTTTCCCAAAACACCAAAAAAAAGAAAAAATCTTTGGGACCCAAATTTTTTTTTCCCGCCCTTTTTTTTTTTTTTTAAAAAAAAGTTTTCCCAAAACACCAAAAAAAAGAAAAAATCTTTGGGACCCAAATTTTTTTTTCCCGCCCTTTTTTTTTTTTTTTAAAAAAAAGTTTTCCCAAAACACCAAAAAAAAGAAAAAATCTTTGGGACCCAAATTTTTTTTTCCCGCCCTTTTTTTTTTTTTTTTTTTTTTTAACTCAAATGAGATGCACAATCTAGGAGGAAAGTACCTGAATGTCTCAGTTGGTTGAAATACTTAAAAAATGTTGGAGGGGAAAAAGTCATCATATTCATGCATATTTCCATCAAAACTGCCATGTGTCACTGCTGTGCATACTCCAAAAGTTCATGTACTGGAGCTTGATCTCCATTGTATCAGTGTTGTTAAGATGGTGAGAAATTCTGATAATTAAAAGGTGGGGTCTTTAAGAGGTGATTAGCTTGTGAGGACTGTGCCTTTGTGAATGGACTGGTCCATTCATGGTGTAACGGGTGTGGTTCTGATGGCTTTAAAAGGAGAGCAAGTGAGCAGGTTAACTTTCTTGCTCAGCTGTTCTTACCATGTGACACCCTGCTTCCCTGTAGATGAAGACCCTCACCAAAGGTATTCCCTGGACTTTGGACTATCCAGGCTCTAAAACTGTAAGAAATAAATGTCATTTCTTTATAAGTTACATAATTTCAGGTATTCTGTTATGAGCAACAGAAATGGACTCATACAAAGACTATAACAAATAGGTTATTTTACAAGAGTGAATTAGGGATACACTTAAAGAAGAATCAGAAATAGTTTCTGGGAAGGCAAAAATAATAATTTGAGCTGCAACTTAATTTATACCTGATACAATAATAAATTATACCAGAGTAATTTAAGATAGCCTACTATGTGGAATGAGATAAAACTGCAAGCTGGTATAACCAGGATTTCTGAGAAATCATTTGAGGGACACAGATTTCTGTATAGAATGACAAAGTGCTTTCTAAGAAGTCTTAGTATCTGATACTATGTTACCATTCCTTAGCTAGAAAAGTTCAAATTGGTGGGTGGCCATGGAAAACATTTATAATGGCTAAATATTTTAATTCTAAATATATATTAAACACAACACTAAATTATTTTATATGCTTTTCTCATGTAGTCTGCACAGAAATCCTATGACATAGTGTTATTTTTATGCACATTTTGCAAATGAATACATTAAATTTAAAGTAGTTAATTTTCTTTTGATGACATCACTAGGAAGTAATGGGATTCATGCTGAAATCCTTTTCAGTCTGAATCAAATGACTTAATCTAACTCCTGTTTCGAACAGACATGAAAATGAGAAAAAGCAGTTCCTTCTACAGATCTTTTAGCAAATTTCAACAAAGAGAAGTAAACTTCTGACTCCCTATTCAGAAAAGCAATTTCACAAATTTTTATTTTCTTTCTTTTTTATTTTTGGCAGCTGGCCAGTACAGAGATCCAAGCCTTTCAATTTGGTGTTATAACACCACGCTCTAACCAACTGAGCTAACCGCCAGCCTGAATTTCACAATTTTATTAACTATTCTCTGTTATGGTAATCAATCAACAGTGACCTCCACTGGCTGTCCTTTAAAAATTAAAACTCAATATAGTATCCGAAAAGTACTATGCTTGAATTTAAATAAAAACTAATAGTAGTAGATAAAGAGAAGAGGATCATGGACAGGTAGCCTAGTTTGTTTATGACTTTGAGCTCATAATCCTATGAATTTAAATTCAGTTGCAGAGCAGGTAGTAGTATATTTGATTACAATAACTTACTAAACCCTAAGTATTTGAACTTTATTTAGAAAACTAAACCTATTTGCTAAAGACAGAACACAAACATGGATTCAAATCAATGTTTTTTATTTTTTTTCAATTTTTATTTATTTATTTTTCATTGACAAATAATAATTGTGCATATGTATGGGTACAATATGATGTTTTTGTTAAATACATATATATATGTATCATAATCTGCACACTACCCAAAGCCATATTATTATAAACTTCATATAAAGAATTTTTATAGAATTCTATCTAAAATGAAAATATCTGATTTTGTCTGCTTAGAAAGGAAACAAGAGTGCATTCATGACCTAAGGGAACAGACGTATAGCAGGAAAAAATTAGCTATTGATTTTTCAGACTAAGAACTAAATTATTTATTTATGATATAACCCTAATCTCATGAGAATTAGGATCTGAAAATATATTTTTCTTAGTAAAAAGAAAATAAAACGGGTTTATGTTTATACACACTGGCAAAAGCAATATTAATGACTGTTTTTAGCTATGAAGACATAGGCACAGACTTTTTAAGCTATCTGAGGATATGTCAAAGGGAAAAGCTTTATAGTAACTACTTCATTGGTATTTCCAATTTATCCCATGTATAAGGAGATAAAGTCAAATTTTCTGTAATAGTAACAAGCTATAATTTCCAGATTGGTCTATCTCTATTTCCCATATCCAAAAAAACTGCAATCTTTTAAGAGTAGTATTGTGCCAGTGGCCTGTTTTTTCCCACTCTGAAAATGGTTGTGTTGATAGACCCAGTCAGGTATAATTCACCAATGTAGCTATGTACATAAATATCACTAGAAAAATTCTTAAACTGAAGATGGTGCTGTGATGAAAGGATTATTGATAAACATTGAACCTACATTATAGAGTAAGAACTAAACATATTTTACCATAAAATTCACTTAACAGTGCATAGACAGATAATAAAAATAAAAGTATTTTAAGTATTTACTGTCTGCCAGATAATCTTAGTGCTTTATGCTCATACAAGTTTTCTCATTTAATCATTTGATACATGCAATAAAATCTCAGGAGGTTATAGTGACACTCTACTTCGGCGATCAATTTTTAGTGCCTCTTCTGTAATAACAGAATGAGAAAATTTTGCCAGTATATTAAGAAAAATATCACTGGCTTTCTTTCCTTTCTTTCCTTTTCCATTTCCTTAAGAATTTTCTTATGTCCTAGTATGACTTCTGTCCCAGAATCACTGATCTTTTTTTCCAGGACCACGTGTGAGTCTTGGTAATATTGTTTTATCCTTTAGGTCAAGTAACGAGCTTTCAGAAAGTGGCCTTAACTCTCTGAAGGCCATAATGTAGGCACTCCAGAAAAGTTTGTAGAATGAATGGATAGGTTTGTTATTAATTGTTTTTAGTCTCTCTAGATGAGAGAACTAAAGCTAACAGATGCACGCTGCAGGGAGACAAGGTAAATAAGAGCTTTCATTAAACCGGAGATGTCCCACAGCTGTCAACAACAACAAAATAAATTTCTTCGCAATAAAATAAGATGTTTTTTTAAAAAATGTTTACTGGGTAAAATGTAATTCTAAGTAAAAGAAAAATTTATCTATTAGAGCTTCAAATATTATTTCAAAATAATAAATAAATGTGGCTCATTTCTAAAAAATTATTTCTTACTGGAGTATTCACATGATCCCTCATTTGAGAAGCAAAATTATTTCAAGTCTACCACTTACTGATGGAATAATATTTAGCAGGTCATATATCTCTATAAAATAAATATTCAGGCTATAAAAAACTAATGCATCCTATTTTTCAAGGTGCATACTATAATAGAGAGTCCAACAAAATGCATAATATATAATATGGACTTAAAGTAAAACTAATGGTTTTATGTGCTTCTGCAATTTAACATGTTCGTTTACTTAGTAAAATAATAGCATCTTACTTTTTTGAATACTCAAATACTTTAAACATATTATCTCACAACAATATTGTGTTAGACTTTGTTACCCAAATTTTATATATAAGAAAATTGAGGCTCAGAGTGTTTAAATGTGGTGAACCTGGGCTTCTGTCTGACTCAATGAGTTCTGTCTGACTCAATGGCCTTTGTTCTTTACTGCTACACATACACTGTTACATGCATTAAATGAACTCATGCTGGAATGTTAAGTCATTTCAGGCTAGAAAATGTAATTTTTTTTCAAATAATAATGATTAAAGATAAGGAATACCAACATCATGGCAGAAGAGTTACTGCCACTTATATGTGTAAAAACATACATAACTGCATCTTAGGTTACTAAATCCTTTACAAGTTATCTACCATGGCTTCTATCAGCAGTGGATGATTTTTGAAAGATATATGCTCCAGATATTCAAAAAACACAGAATAATTTTTTATTCTGGTCAGTTGCACAGGATTGTATGCGAATCTCAATAGTGGGTTTTTTTTAGATATTGTTACAGACCTTTAGATATAGGTGTGTAATAATAGTCTAAGATACGTCTTCTCCTCCGGATCCTATCTGGCCTTTGGTTGGTTTTACTAGGACAGAAGTGCTGCCCAACTGGGCGATGACTTCAAACTCAGATTATTTCAATAAACATATTGGAGAGAGTAGAAAAAAAAAAGTAGGAATAAAGAAAGTATAAAGTATCATCCAGCTACTGCTTCAGAAAAGAAAAGAAAAAAGAATACCTTTTTTTTACTAGTATAGTGACACCACTGTTTTCTTAGTAACACAAATTTTTCTTGACCCACATTTATAATTTCTTCTTTATTTCTTCTAAGTGGTGTAGGAGAGACTTAAAGTCTCCTTGGAGGCTAAAATTTGGATATATTCCTCCTCTACTCAAAAATAGGGTGGAGAGAGGAAACAAATACAGACACACATGCACACACTTTAATTTTTATCAAGAAAATTATATTTTAACATTTTCAAATTTCAATATAAGAAAAATCTGTTTTTAAATTTTTTAACTTAGAATGCTTAATATGATATAATATATGAGAATATGTTTTTCAAAAAAATAAGAATATTATGTTCTATTCAGTATTATTAAATACATACATGAATATATATATATATATATATTCAATAAAGATAATGTAGTTAGAAAATGAATTTAGGTCTATGAAAATTGTAGACCTGTAGCTTTAAAATGTGTAAGTTAATATTTTAGTTGAAAGCACTTATTTTTAATTATATTATATTCAGACTTTTTTGGTAAAATATTGACCATTGCTGGAGTCCATATATTTTCTTTGATAATGTTACCTTTCCTCCAAACCCATTGGACCTTTACATTTTTTAATATGGTTGATGCTGAGTACACCTAAAAGTAATAAATATTAGAATCAAATATAAACCATGGTTTAACTTATATGGAAAGGAAAGGAAGAGGTTATGTTACTACCTGTATTAATCTGTTTCTGTTGCTTATAACAAAATACTTGAAACTGGGTGACTCATAAAGAAAACAAAATTTATTGCTTACAGTTTCTGAGGCTGGGAAGTCCAAAGTCGGATTAATAATGGTGGTCAGGGGTGTGGATCTGAGGGCTTTAAAGGAAGAGGAGAGTCTGTCTCTCTTCCTCTGCCCTCTCTGCTTCCACCATCTTGCAATGTGAGACCCCTGGGTCACTGTTGCCACCACCAAGATGGACTTTGGACTTCCCAGCCTCAGAAACTGTAAGCAATAAATTTTGTTTTCTTTATGAGTCACCCAGTTTCAAGTATTTTGTGAAGAGAGACAGACTCTCCTCTTCCTTTAAAGCCCTCAGATCCACACCCCTGACCACCATTATTAATCCATTCACTAAGGCACAGTCCTACAATCCAATCACTTCCTCAAGGCTCCACCTTTCAATTACCATAACAAGATTTCCCCCCTCTTAACGTTCACAGTGGGGGACAAATTTCTAATACATGAAACTTGGGGGACACAATTCAAACTTCAGGGAGTTTTGAGGGGACATAATTCAGTCCACTACACTATCACACATACTTCATGTTACTTTAGACCTCAGCACAGTGGGAACTAAATAATTTCAGGAGCCAGGACATAAGGGCATGGAGTTGGGTACACTGTCATCAACAGGAATAAAATTTTGCTTTCTCTCTAGAATGATCTGTGAGGAAGAAAATAGGCTCATACTAGAACCACTGAAATTAGTTTAGGAAAATATGAGCATCTGCCTGTGCCCCAAAGATTAACTATGTGACTTTTCTGGGCTAGCACTAAAGCACGTGCTATACATTATTTATTATGTAA
Organism: Galeopterus variegatus; assembly: GCF_000696425.1. Lineage (NCBI taxonomy): Eukaryota > Metazoa > Chordata > Mammalia > Dermoptera > Cynocephalidae > Galeopterus > Galeopterus variegatus. Next base: position 209,173 of record NW_007727976.1, read on the forward strand.
AAACTACACATATAGATTTCCACAGGGCATCTTAATGGTGTGCATTCAAATTATGGAAAATAGGCTATTTGAAGTTAATAACTTGAGATTTTTGATAAATACCAATTTTGCAAGTTCCGTTTAAAATCTTTAAAAGTACACTATATTTTCCATCTATGTATTTTGTAAAGAAAAGGCATATTTAACTTGCAGTTAGATAAATACATATTTTAATAGAAGTTGAATGGGTACAGATTTTCATGGACTTTATTTTTTCTAGCAGACCAGAAATAAAGAAAAGGGATTCTATTTCACAAATGTTACAGTGAAATAAAAAATGGAAATAGAGACTGTTATCCTACCACAGGTGTAACGGAAACAGAGTGAATAATTTCCTGTTCCATTATTCAGCCTCTGTTCCACAGGGCACAGCAGTCATCAATTCAAGCTGGAAGTAACAAAAGATTGCAAAAAAGGCTGGAAACTGTAAGAAGTCAGATATGAAGGCAGAATTTAATTATCCAACTTGGAATTTGCACAGGACAATATGGTAACACTCTGCAGGTTGGGGAAAGCATTGCTGTGGGAAAGAGCTACTACGATGTTATCAAGAAATCTATTAACCATTGCTCATTTAATAAAGTATGGTTAAGACTGATACCCACTAACAGAAACCAAACTTTTATACAGCCTCATGATGGTCTCTTTTATTAAAATATCTCTTGAGCACGGAGTATCATTTTTTTCATGAATAAATGCTTTTGACAAAGATATGCAAAAAATGCATACATACATCTTATTAATAAACATAAAGATATTGATTTAATGCAGTTTTTGTATTCTGAACATATTTCACTTTTTAATCATATTGAATTTTTTTTTTATTGCTTCACAGACAAGGAAAGGAAAAATTGTATTGCCCTCCCTACTATTCAGGTTTCATGGCGATAATCTTCTAATATCATGCTATATTAGTGTTGGAAAGAGGCACGAATGCACTATAATGTTTTTGTGCCCGTTAGCATTAAGAATATAAAATTATTCCATGTTGAATATGAACTGCATTGAATGCAAGTCAATGTAGCTTCTAAGGAACACAGATAGAATAGTAATGTATATCTAGATCACAGAAATGAGTTGAATTTAAATAAAGTTAAAGAGATGAAAGTCAAATAAGTCTACTGAAGACTATAGAAGTCCATAAAAGAATCAAAATGATAACACAGTTTTTACCTCCCCAATAATCTAAGCACCAAATTAATTTTACTAGATTAAACTTTGCTAAACATTTCTTATATTTGCCTTTACACATTCTAAATGTGAATAACAACACATAATGAGGTTATATACACACATACACACGCACTTTATAAACTGTGAGCTGAAATTCACCCTGTTGTAAATAACTATAAGGTCTACAATTTTCTGAGAAGAAAAGGATACTTGCCTGGATATTTGATTGAGTTCTGTATTTTCCAAGTCAGTTGATTGTGATCCATTTAGGTATTACATTCATTCCATCCACAGCCATTTCATTTTTCAGCACCACCCTCCTCCCCCCAAAACACACACACACACACACAAAAATCAATGACATGTCAATGAATAAATACTATACAAAAATAAATCTTCTATGCTATAGGGAGATGAGTCATATTTGAACTGATACACCTGACTTAATATAATTATTCTAAAGTTTATAGGACAAATTACTGTCCATGAAAATGCCATTACTACACACTTAGACAATATATAACAAGTAGAATTGAAAACAATTAATTTATATTTACATGATCACCTTAAGACAGCAACACTCGCTATGCACTGAAAACAAGGTTTTTCTCTGGAAAATTTTAGAAATGTTGGTACATGCACAGACACTATCAAATTTAGGACACGTGCTATGTGCTAAGTGATATGTGACAACTTATTTTTAATAACATTGAAACTAGAACTCTAGTAGACTCTAGTAATAGAAAAATTAGTAATATATTAATCTCAGTGCATGAATATAAAGTTTTGGAAATCTTTTGATAATTTACTTATTAGATTACTAGAATTTAAATGCATGCACTTCATTGCTGTTAATACTGCTCAACAAATACGGTTCAACGTGAGGGCCAAATAGGCTTGCCAATGTTTTCTAACACCCTTGTTTTCACTGCCTCCTCGCCATTTCCACATTCCCATGGATCTTGGGTCAGATAACCTGTGAGGAAGTTTGTGTCAGAAGAGCCAAAACACCAACTCAAGAAAGCTGTTTCACACTGAAATAAGTCAAAGAGAGAAGAAAAAATCTGCTCGAGCGTCGACTTTATCCAATGTTTCTATGAGATTATCACAGAAATAACTGGTATTGAGAATTTATTCAGTTTTATGCAACTAGCTGGTGGTCTCTAGATCCCCTTTGGCCATAATTGAAGCACTGGAAGATGAAGAGATGGGATGTATTGATCATTTTCTGCCAAGATTGTGCTTATAAACAGTTCATGTTTTAGGTCTACTCAGTCGAGTCACACACCAAGGAAATAATTTATTCTTTCTTTTTGTAGAGGATGCAGGTAAGGACATAAAGTGACAACAGACAATTGTCTTTAGTAGAGATCATTTCATACCAAAAAAGCAAGGTAAGGTAAGCATTACTTTGTGCATTTTTCATCGTTTTCTTTTCTGCTGTTATTGGAACTAACCATTGAGCCAATTTTTCACCAGGATCATGGCGCATCATCTTAAATCCACACCTCTAACACTGTCTACTTCTCCTTAACCTATTTCTCTGCTAATTCTGGTGAGCAGAATATAATTTGACCCAGAAAGCTCTAAGAAGGGTCAAATGGTTTATTAAAATAATTCCAAAGCTACACTACGTTCAAGGATAAAATTTTACTCACTTTTTCCCATCACAAATTATGACCAGTGATACAGTGCAATATAACCCATAATATGCTCCTCAATTAAATTAAATGAAAATATTGAGACTCCATTGATATAGTACAAAGAACATAGAGATGGTCTGTGAAATCTCTTGTTAACACTCTAACATGTGAGGTAAATTTGGAAGAGTACATTATAAAAAAGAAGTATGGGTCTGAATATTTAGAGACAATAAGGTAAATAGATGCCCCAAATCTGGAAAATAGAGATGTAAACTTGATGATTTTAAGGAGAAAATAAAGGCAAACACCCAGAAGCTGGATGGAAAGATGTTGATAACAGTTTAGGAGCAGGAGAAACTGAAGCTGATTAATCATGGATAAATAAGGTCAGATACTATTTTTTACAAAATGAAAAGCCATAAATTTTGCCTAAAAAATGCCCATGAATTTTGCCAAAAAAAATAAAAAGAGCACACTTTTTTGGAAGCAGAATTGCCTGCTTTAATGGTGAGATATTCTATCCTCAGGGAAACACAAACAAAAATAAAAAACAGAGGCTATAGAAGTAGTTAAGACACATGCTACAACAGCAGACAAACTTGATCCGCAGGATAAATAGAGTGTGACACTCTTTCTACTTTATGATTAAAAGGAAGAAGAAAAAGTAGAGATGTCTTCTTTGCCAGTGGCAGGATAGCCAGTGTCTAATTCAGGGAATAATTAGCCATCATCTTTATTTCATTATTAACATCAGTCATTTAGTTAGCATGCATAAGAATAACATAGCTCTGAATAAAAACATGGGGGTAATAAAAATGTAGTAGATTACAGCAAATACATAAATGTATCCTATTTCCAGAGCATGAGTTTAATGTGAGAAAACAATTGACTGGATAGTGGGATACTTTTAACATAATAGTTACTGAAATTCTAACTGATGTAAAGGTTATCACAGATGGAACCAAGCCAATTGACCAATATAACCAGCATCTGATAGACATTATGCTCAAAATATGAATGGTAGGTTTATTAAATATTTGAGAATCCCAGAGATTACTGATGAATAAAAAGATATATGTGTCTGAGGCCAAGAGAACTTAAGACTGTTAAGTTCTGGGTTGGCTCCCATACAGATAGAGCTGCTAGGAGGTTCTCCACCAAACTGCAAACTGTGGTGTAATACCCATACAGCAGTAACAGCTGTGAAAAGGAACCTCAGAGTCCTGGCAGAACAAGAATCTATATGCTCTCTATATAAAGCCTGTGATGCTCCAATCTGGCTTGCTTAAAAGATACATGTGATTCGGAGCTTGAAATGATTTTTGAGTTAAATTTCTCATCTCCAATTATTCCTATAGTGACCCTGAGGTATTCCAAAAGATGGGGACTTGAGTAAAATTCCTTATACTCTCTGATATTACAAGTGCATGTTTTATCATTTTAACTGAAAGAGACAGGTCATTACAGAACTCCATTCAAGTAAGCGTGTAGACGTAAAGTCTGCCCTGAGAGTACTACAGTTTGATAATGTTAATGTCTGTATCAGAGGATGAAAATCAGAAATTAACCCAGAAGTATTTTAGGGATGTTGAAAAAGAGGGGGTAAGTAGATTACAAAAAAAAAAAAAAAGAGTCCAACTTAGTCATACTATACCATCATAACAAAAAGTTAACTTTTTCCAGTAGAAAAAGTACCACATCAAGACAGGGCCAACTTAATTTGGTCATGTCTTAGGCTAGGAAACTTGGAGATTCTAATATTATGCCTAGAATTACCATTCTTAGTGTTTATACTAGTTCCGTATTTATCTCACCTTGTTCACAGCAATCGCTGGAACTAGTTTGAGAATGATTAGACAACAAGGAAAATATTGTATTATGCAAACAACGCTTAGAGGGTTTTCTGATCTCTAGTCAGTGAAAAATCCTAATGCTATAGCCACAACCGGCCTGAGGCATATACCTGGCAAGCATTTAGCAGTGTAGACATGAGGAATAAGTGGTATGGACAACTACAAGTTCCTTATTACTGGAGACACCTGGAACTCTTGGAAAGAAGACAGAACATCTAGCAACAGCTACTGTATAAAATGCTCTGATGACTTTCAGAAGAGATCGTACAAGTCCATGTCATTTTCAACCACATTGCTCAGTAGTTTTATAATTGGCGCTCCAGAGATCTCTTTAAAGCCATCTGAAGGCTCTGAACCTGGGCAGGAAGGCTAATTACTGAAGGCATACCACAAGAATGAGTTTTCATCCCAGCAAAACAAAACAAACAAACAAAAAAACCCTCATTTTAAATATCAAGCAAGAGAGCCCAATGAGTTTTAGGAGCAGATGTATAGGGTATAGTGAGAGTAGCTATTTAATAGAAACACCGGACTTTCTGACATCTAGTTAAAAATAAGTAAGAAAGAAATCCAATTTCTGTCAATTCAGATTTATGAGACTGCAGAGAACTCTAGGTCACTGCTTTCCTCTAGCAACCCATAGCTATAAATTGACAAATCTCCCAAATATAGAACCCAACTGGGAAGGGCTGCCTCGTCTCACTATATTTTCCTCTTTCCAGGATCTTGTGTCATCAAGTTCACAATGCCTTGATTGCTTTTCCATTTCCTCAAATAGCTGGGATTTTTGCTTGTTTGTTTGTATTAATTTAATCCAGATATTAAAGATTTTCTATTTGTGACAGTCTAATACAAGCTACTCCATCAGAGACAAACAGAATTGGAATTCTCAGTGTAGTTTCATTTGAAATTCTTTTATAAGTGAAGTTGAGCATCTTTACATATGTTTAAGTAGCATTTAAATTTACTTTCCTGTCAAATGTGTATTCATACCAGTAGGCTATTTTCTATTAGATTGCTGTTTATGTTTTTTTTATTGACTTTCAGAAAACTTTATATATTGTGGAATTAAGTATTTTTTCTGAAGCATGAATTGCAAGTATTTTTCTCCTCGATTAATCACTTTGTCTTTTGAAGTGCATCTTTTTCTTTCTCTCTCTGAAGCCACTGTGCAAAAGTGTTGGAAGTATTTGTTTCTGTGTTTACCTTTTTTTTTTTTTTCTTTTTCCATCCTGGCTTCTGAATCCTGAGTGAGAGTTATGTCTTCCCCACTCCAAATTAATGGTAGAATACCTTACTGTATTTTTACAATATTGATTCCTGATGCATAAATATTGATATGTCTTTGCATTTATTATTTTTGTTATTTTCTTACAGAACTATTTTTTTAATCTTGTAGAATAAAATCAACAGTCATTTATGGCTTCTGAATCAGGAATCATACTTTGAAATGCTTTTGTAATTGTGACATTTCATAGATACAGATTTGAATTTACAGATGAATTTCCAAAAGTTTTGCAGTAACAAAGTGGAGTTTAAGTTTCCATGTCTGATACATGTAATTTTGAAATATAAATCATGAAGAAGGTATTCAGCACTTCCATTTTAAATTACTTTTAGTTGCCTACATCATTTATTAAATATTTTCCTTGATACCTTGCAAACTCCTTTGTAATTCAAACTTTTTCCCCCATATTGGACATTCTCTCTGTTAATGCTTTTAAATTATCTGTCTCTTCCTTCTTTCCTTCCTTCCTTCTTTCTTCCTGTTCTTTCACAGACAATTCTCAAATAGAAAATCTATGCTTCCTCCCCTTTTTCATGTGACTTTTCTTGTCACTTTTACTTTTCTACCCATTTAGTAAAGCTTCAAATTCTTCCCCAAATTCTCATATTCTATCATTGAAAACTATGAACAAATAATCTCCTTTAGTCTCTTAAATGTCAAACAATTTAATCAAAATAATGACTTCTTACCATTTTATTACATCTATCTCTATGAACTATCAGTCTCTACTCCTTGTAATCTCCCCTGATTCACACTTAGAGAGAGTGAGAGGGAAAGCTGAAGACTGGGAGAAAATATTTACAAAAGACATATTTGATAAAGGACTGTTATTCAAAATATACAAAGACTTAAATGTAAGACACAAAACTATAAAATTACTAAAAGAAAACATAGGGAAAAGTTCCACGATACTGGTCTGGGCAATGACATTTGGGATATGACCCCAATAGCACATGTAACAAAATTAAGATAGACAAATGGAATTACACCAAACTAAAAACCTTTTGTATGTCAAAGGAAACAACCAACAGAGTGAGACAACCTACAAATGGGAGAGAATATCTGTAAGCTCTACATCTGATAAGGGCTTAATATCCAAAACATAAAAGGAACTGAAACGACTTAAGAGCAAGAAAACAAATGCCAATTACAAATGGGCAAAAGACCTACATAGACAATTCTCAAAAGAAGATGTACAGATGGCCAACAGGTATATGAAAAAATGCTCAACATCAATAATCAGTGAAATTCAAGTTAAATCCACAATGAGCTATCACCTCACACCTGCCACAATGGCCATTATCACAAATACTAAAATAAAGTAAGTGATGGATGTGGAGAAAAGGAAAACCTTTCATGACATTGGTGAGAATGTAAATTAGTGCAGTGATTATGGAAAACAGTATGTGGGTTCCCTGAAATATAAAAAAAAAAAATAGAACTTCCATATGATGTAACTATTCCACTACTGGGTATACATCCAAAGGAAATAAAATCAGTATGTCAAAAAGAACGCAAAATAGTACAGCAACTTTGGAAGACAGTTTGGCTGTTTCTAACAAAACTAATCATAATCTTATATACAATCCAATAATCACAATTCTTGATATGAATTGACAGCTTGTGTCCACAAAGATACTTGCATAGGGATATTTGCAGCAAATTTGTTTGTAATTGCCAAACCTTGGAAACAACTAAGATACCTTTCAGTAGATGAATGGATAAATAAACGGTGGTACACCTAGACAATGAAATATTATTCGGTGCTAAAAAGAATGAGCTTTCAAGCCATGAGAAGACATGGAGGAAATTTAAATGCACATATTTAAGTGAAAGAAGCCAATCTGAAAAGGCCACATACTGGATGATCCAACTATATCACATTCTGGAAAAGGAAAAACTATAGAGATAATAAAAAGATCAGTGATTGCCAGGGTTTAGGGTGGAGGGAGGATGACTTAGCACAGCGAGAAGATTTTTATGATGGTGGAACCATCCTATATAATACTACAGTTGTGAATTCATATCATTATACTTTTGTCAAAACCCATAGAATGTACCAGACTGAGAGTGGACCCTAATATAAACTACAGATTTTGGGTGATAATTATTTGTTAGCATAGTTCATTGATTGTAACAAATATACCAAGCTGGTGTGGGATATTGATAGTGGGGCAGGCTTTGAGTGTGTGGAGCATGGATATATGGGAATTCTCTACACATTCTGCTCAATTTTTCTGCAAACCTAAAACAACTCTAAAAAATAATGTCTATTTTTAAAATATACTTGCACGCACACTGGGGTTTATACAAGGTCAATATGAAAACCTCTAACATTTTCTGTATATTAGTAATGAAAAATTAGGAATTGAAAAAAAGCAGTACCATTTACAGTATAACTAAACATATGAGATACTTAGATGAAATAATACATATTGACAAAACAAATAAATAGATAAACATGCTAAGATCATAAAATCCAGATTTTTCACACTTGGAGAATAGAATTACAAATACAGAAAGTGAAACCTCCTAAAATGAACAATATGATGTTGTATTGTAACTGGATATATCGGTGTGTTTGTTTATTTGTGTATGTGTAAGTTGTGTGTACACACATATATTTATATCTATATACATAAAGCATATACATATACATAGATTTATTACCTGATGTTGTCTTACAAGATGATTTGATATACCTAATGAACAAGAGGCAGGAGGGGTGAAGATGTGACATTAGTTGCATACATGCAGATGGATAAAATAAGCTGACATGCTAAGCTAATGGAAGCCAGATTTAGAAAAGAGATTTCATTGTTCAATCAACAGACTTGCAAGGAGGCACCGCCATACCAGCATTTGACTTATTGTCTTCCTGTCACATAGCTTTGATGTTTCTAAGCCTCTGTACTTAGAATTGGTCCTATCCAAGAATGCATTAATTAGTCCATAGACCTAGGATCTGGTATTTTCTCTATGCAAATATATATTGCTAAAAGTTAAAGCTTACATTTAATAATTACGTTTTCTTTTGATCCTAAATTCCCAATGCTTGGTTTTATTTGATTCTTATCCTCTTTTCTGCCAGTGAGCATATAACTGGTAAGGAGCCTAAAGACTCTCACATAAGGAAAATTTGATCCTACACCAATGGCTGGTCCAGTCATTGAGGCTCTGCTATCTGTTGATCTATTAATTTTGCTTAACAATTACAGTTCTGTTTTTGCCTCTCTATGAGATCATCTTGCTTGGTCTTTTTCAAATGACCTCAATATTCCTCAACACAGGTGGTCTAATAATGGATTGTAGCATTTCCTATTAAAAATATAGGTTCGAATGCCAATTCTAGAGTTTATCTGTTAAACAAAACAGAGCTTGTCCTATTTAAGTCCCTATATTTTTACTAGTTGCAAATATACTAATATATGTAAAAGTATATGATTTAATTAAAATTTTTAAGTTAATATTATTTAGGACAGTAGGACATTATAACTCACAAATTTGTGCATGGTTAAACACGTAATAGCGTGTAGTACTAAATTTCAGAATCATTTGTTCCATTAGTTATGGTACACAAGAGTCTAAAGTTCAGTCAGCCTTCTAATATATAAAGTATTTATTTTGTGAATGTAAGAATACCATATGAACAATAATCCTTCTTATATCTGGTTAAGGAGAGATTCATTATCTCCCTGATCTCGTTACTTAGTGTTCTAGGGAAAAATGCACAGATGACTAATGAACTGAGTTAATTTGTCACTGAATGCAAATTTAAGAATTTTACAACTACTTGCTATAAACATTCTTTTATAAGGGAAAGTTATTGAATTATTACCATACTAAATACAAAAAAATAAATATTAGAGACTAAATGTGCAAGGTTCTTGGATGCATCTTGGCAAGAGATAAAGAGCCAATGCAATCCCTCAAGCTCTCTGAGGGATTTTCTCATCTGCCTTCTTTAGAGGTAAGCTGTTAGTTCCAAATGAAATTGTCAATTTCCAAATGAATGTGTTGTGACAAGTCTAAATTACTATATAAATGTGTAATAAAATATAAAATAAAGAAAAATATGTTGGTGGAAGTTGAAGCAGCTATCTTGAAGCAAAATATGAACCATATTTTTAAAATGGCAAAGAAAAGTAGAATCTGTATTCCTGATGATGGAAAACTGTCATATCTAACCTGGTTTGCCTACCCAGAGATTTTTATAATAGAAAAATAAATTCTTTATTGTTTAAGTTATTGCATTTTGTTTTTAATGAACCATGACTACTATGATGAAATTTGCAAAAGCTGTTAGTCGGACATTTTGATATAGACCTAAACATGTGTGTGTGTGTGTGTGTGTGTGTGTGTGTGCCTAAAGAAAATTCCCTAAATTGTGGAATATTCAGATAATTTTTTGATATTACATAAGAAACACTAGGAGATAATTTATTCATTAGACATATATTGTACTCTTATTTTGTATCAGGGGCTATTATAAAATGCTAGCTAAGGTAACTCTCAAGTGGGAAAAGAGTATTTTTTTAAAAAACTGCAATTGATTGTTTATTTGTTTATTTGTTCACTTAACAATACTTATTTTTTTTACTGTATGCTGGGCACTCTTCCAGATGGCATGGATGCATAGATAAATAGAGTGACTTCTGTGTCCTCATGACATTTAAACACTATTAGGGGAAAAGAGTGAAATATAGGCAAAGAGACAACTTTAATTTATACATCTAAATATATAATGTTATATGCCAGACAGTAATGTAGGAAGGTTCTTTAGAATGGATAGTTAAGGAGGAATTTTCCAAGGTGACCATCACCTGAGAACTTAAGGAAAAAGAGCACTTGAAATGAAAATTGGTGGGAGTAGAGGCAGAATTTTCTAGCCACAAGGAAGAACATATCCTAAGGTTGAAATCGGGAAGTAATCAAGTTAGAGATGACCTGAAAGAATAAACACAGATCAAACCAGTTGTATAGAACTGGTATAGCTTTTATAAAAAATTCAATAACTTTTTCTATATCTACAGAATAATTTGCCATTCATTAAGATAATTGGACAAAAAATGTTGTTGCAGCAATATTTTGAAAAAAATGCAGAAGCAAATCTGTGATAAATTCACTCAATTCATGTTATTGGTGAAATTTAAGAAATAAATCCTTCCAGTTTATGAAAAATGTATGGCAGTTTACATATATACTCAACTGACTTTCGAATTTACACTATCTTGCTTCTTTATTTGAATGGAGTGTTTATTTGTTAATCTAAGCATTTTTTAAATATAAAGATCTGGTTAGGGTGTTGAGAGGAAAAAACGTAGGTTTCAAAACTAAGTAAAATATTTGCGACCCCAAAATATATTATATACCTATTACTTGCTTCTCCAAATTAAGTACAACTATAAACCCAGAAAATAATGCAAGGGGCAACCAAAAGATAATTCTGCTAGGTGGTAAGAAGGTGGACTGCTTTGGTATACTAGGACTAGAGTAACAACTTAGCAGCAGAACATCTATGTCCTCCTGACCAAGGGAAAAAAGCAACTAAGACACATTTTTTGCCTACCACCACCCTAGCAGTAAACAGTAACCCAGGTAGGCTCATTCTAACCATGGATCCAACAGGTGTTTCTCCAAAAGCACCAGCTAAGTCCTATACCACTGGAAAGGGATCCAGCAGCCAGAAAAGTACTCTACTTTCCTACCAGCCCAAGACTCTACTTCTCCACCCATAGGCTACGGAGTAGTGAGGTAGGAGGTGTAGCTGTCCTAAAAAGTGGCCAGGTACAGCAGGTTTGTACTGCACAGGAAGGGAGAAAGGGAAAATCAGCTCTCACCAAATAAACAAAACAAAAACAAACAAACACACCCCAACAAACAAACAAACAAAAATACCCCAGTAACCATCACCAGGCTATGGAAGCTTTCATGTCTCCAGGAACATGAGCCTCCTCTCTCTCAGGAAGAAACACCTGACAGTGTAGGTAAAGAAAGAAATACTTGTAGGTAAAGAAAACCGTTTCATCTCTTCAAATGGCAAAAGCAGGAAGCAGTAGGATCCTCAGTGACATCAGATAACCCAAGCGGAACAACATAATCCTGGAAAGGTTCTCAAAATTAACCTGGGTAAGGAATTGAAGCCCACAAAAGTTAGGCCACTACCTACTGGTAATCTAAACAGTGTGACTTCTTGCTAAAATAAAAAAAATATTTAAATAAGATAAAGATTTGCCCAATATAATAGAATAAATGTCAGAAATAAAAGTGAAATCATCTGTCATACAAGGAAACAAGGAAAAAACACAACTTGAAGGAGAAAAGACCATCAGTAGGTGCTGACTCCAAGATAACTCAGATATTGTAGAAATGTGACAAAAATGTCACAGCAGCCATCAAAAATTTATCCAAAATCAGTTAAAAATTCTGTTGAAATAAAAGAAAATATAGAAAATCTTGGAAATGAAATAAAAACTATAGAAACAAACCAAATAAAATTATGTTACTATATAAAATACAATGAAAAATATTTTTAAAATGCTGGATAAACTGAATACTAAAATGAAGATGACAGAGGATAGACTAAGTACCGATGAGGACAGAGCAATAGAATTTATTAAATATAAACACTTAAAAGAAAATATACTGAAGACAATATGGAACATGCTTCAGAGACCAGTGGACAAAAATCAAAGTTCTAACATTTGTATCTTCGGATTATCAGAAAGGAAGAAGAGGAATGGAGCGGACAGAGTATTCAAAGAAATGATGGATGAAGACGTCCCCATTTTGACAAAAGACGCAAACCTACAGATTCAAGGAGCTGAGAAAAACCTAAAAAGGATAAACCCAAAGAAATTCACAACAAAAGACAGCATAATGACACTTCTGAAAAACTAGAAAAAAAAGTATAAATTTTGAAAGAAACTAGGGGGAAACTAAGCATTATTTATAGAGGAAGACCCATTTGAAAAATAGGTGATTTCTTAGATGCGATCAGAAAGACCATAAAAATTGGCCTAATAATTTTCAAGTTTGGAAAGAAAAGAAATGTCAGATGTAAAATGTATATCCAGTGAGAGTACGTTTCAGGAATTAAGGAGAATAAATACATTCTCAGATAAAACTAATAATTAAAAATACTTGTCACTAGCAGACCTGTCATCAAAGATAGCTTAAAGGAACATCTTCAAATAGAAATAAAATGAGAGCATAAATAATTTTGGAGTATTAGGAAGAAATAACAACAACAGAAAGAGCCAAAATACAGGTAAATAAAATATGCGATCCTTCCCCTCATGACTTTTAAAAATCTTATTTGTAGCAGATTGTCGGGTCCACCATCGGCCGACCTGAACAGCCTTTGCCTTGCTATCAGTCCTTCCCTTGGTGTCCCTTCTGTTGGGCACGCGGATTGCCTGGATTCCTCTTTCGCTCCATCCCCGTTGCAAGGAGACGGGGGAAGAGAGCCATAAAGAGAGGTGAGCACACCGCCAGCCCCAACCAGCCAGTTAAAGGACACTCAGACATGGCGGGGGTTCTGTCGAGCAGTTCTCTTTATTATCACACAAGCACTTGCTTTTAAAGGCATATGGGGAAAGGAGGTTTTTACCTCCTCCAATCAGCTTAAAGCTTACGAGAGCATGCATCCTGTCTCAATGCCTAGCTATTGCAATCACGCACTGTTCACGAGCACGTATTTGGCCAATAAGGGCTAAGGCAAGGTTCCCGCAGACACCCCCACCCTACTTCCTCCCAGCACTGTCTTAGGCTGCCACGTTAATACGCCCTTGTGGGCCCATAATGGCACCCCTTGTAATGTCACTTAAGGTGGCATTAGTTTTTAAGCAGATAGTTGTAATAGTCTTAAATCATAGATTTTCAGATTAAGATGATCCTAAAAAAATATCTCCAGGCCCAGATAGTTGTATTGGAAATTCTAATAAACACTTGAGTAAAAATTAACACCAATTTTACCTAAACTCTTCCAGAAACAGAAAGGGGATAAACACCTGCCAACTCACTCTATGAGGCCTTGTGTTATTACTGATACCCAAACCAGACAAAAACAGTACACAAACAAAAACAAAAAACATCAGCATCTCTCATGAACTTAGATGCAAAAATTCTTAAGATAATATTAATGAATTGAATATATAACACTGTATAAAGAAAAATTATATGTCATGGATTTTATTTCGTGGATACAACATGGGTTCAATATTAGGAAATCAATTAATGTAATCTATTATGTTAACAGGCTAAGGAAGAAAAATTATAACATCCTATAAATTCTCACAGAAAAAGTGTGTCAGTGAATGGGTCAAAGATTGAGATATTCTTTGGTTTACATCTCAGAATATTAGTGGCTCTCCATTGAAAAGTTTCATCACTTGAATAAATATGCCTTCAAAATTATGTGTGGTACCTTTTAGTAGGTGCATAAAATTTTGTAGGGTTCTAAATTTGACATAAATTATTTTTATTTATTATAAACAGGAGTGTACACTTTTTATGACCATATATAACTTTATGACCCCAAACATTTCCAAATTAAAAAAGATTACAAAAGCATTAAGTTAATATTTAGAACAAATTAATCATGACAGATTTCTTTTTATGCTGAAACTGAATCACTGCTTGCAATATATGTATAGCAGCATTTTTTCTTTTAAGTTAATAATTATTATTCCCCTACATATTCTGTGATGATTTTATACTTTCAGCACTTATAAGTTTAAACTAATGTAAAATTTTCTATTATACAGTAAACTATGAAATAATTTTGCCTTCATGTGCTATGAATTTGATTATTTTATCATTAGCTTAAGACAAAGTAGTACATTATTATGCATGTCATGTTTCTTCATACTATTTCTTGATCTTACTATTTGAGAAAGACCTTTCATTTATGAATTATTACTGAAATTGAAAAATATTTTCTTTATAAATTGTGAAAGAGTCAAAGAAAAATTTTAGTTATCATGTTGGTTATTATAGGATGTGACATATTCATAACAGCCAAACATTAAAAGATGAGAGTAATTTCTGACTTCCAATGTATTAAAATCTTAGAAAAGCCTAGTCCCATCCTTAAAACAAGAAAATATCTGAACAAACTAAAGCCAATCACTTAGTCGGATGCCTCAAAGAACTGAGCTTTCATGGCAAGCAGCCACTCCAAAAATCTGGAAAATAGATGAATCCAAAGAATCACAGCCAAATCTGCATGCATGGAGCAGAAGCTGCTGGTATCAGATGCTGGTATAAACACTTTAAAGTGAATTTTGACAAGTGTAGAAGAAGCTTAGTGTGGACTAGAATGAGAATTAGTAATAAATGAGGGCTAAAGTTATAGGTGGGCCCTCACATATTTGTGAGGTTTACTTCCAGGAACCTGTGAAGGGCTGGGAAAGATTCCCTAGTGAATATTGCAGGTGAAGGGTAAAGAGTTACTTAAAGAAAGATTAGAATTTTCTGTAAATGTATATTATAAACTCTAGGAAAATCACTAAAATATGTTTTAAAAAAGAAGTGTATTTGATATCTTAAGAAAGGAAGTGAAAATGCAATTTTATAAAATCTTCAGTCAAAACTAGAAAAGGCAGAAAAAGAAGAAGGGAGAAAAGGAAGCAAAGGATATGGGCAATAAATAGAAAACAGTTACAAACATGGTAGATATTAATACAACTATATCCATAACCATGAGTACTCTAAATTCATTAATTAAAAAACATACTGCTAGAGTGTGTTTTAAAAAGAGTAATACCCTTTATTTATCTTCTAGATAATATATGTTGTCTAGAAGAATCCAGTTTAAAGATAAGAACACAGGTAGGCTTAAAGTAAACATATGAAGAAAGATAAAGCATGATAATACTAATCAAAGAAACCTGGGATAGCTAAATTAATATCAGACAAAACGGAACAGGGAAAATTACCGTGGATAAAGAGAAGTATCACTTAATAATAAAGGGCTCTATTCTCCAAGGAGACTTAATCCTGAACATGTATTCATCTAACAACAGAGAGTCAAAATACCTCTGGCAAAAACTGTTGGAATTGCAAAGAGGAATAGACAAATCCACTATTATAGTTGGAGACTTCAACACTTTTCTTTCACTTTCAAGAATTGATAGATCAAGCAATCAAAAATCCATTAAACATCAGGGGGATACAAATTCTTCTGAAGATCACATGAGACACTCACCAAGATAGACCACATTCTGGACCATAGACATCTTAACAAATTCAAAAGAATAGTAATCCTATAAAGTATCTTCTCAGGCTATAATGAAAATAAACTAATAATCAATAACAGAAAAATATCTGGAAAATCAACAAGAGACTGGAGATGTAATAATATAGCTATAATTAACACATGGGTTAAAGAAGTCTCAAGAGAAATGCAAATGTTGTGTTGTCCTCTTTCCATGGAGTAAGGGCATGTCACTTTCCTGGCATTGATGTATGCATAGAATGCTGCCAATCAGGGAAACTCACCCATGCCTCAGTGTCCAATGTCTCTATTGCAGATCCATTATATAGGTATTGCTAATAAGAGCCCACCTGTCAGAAGATTGGGCTCCTGGTGACTCAAAGCCCCCATCTATGTCACATTTCTGGTATTGCTGAAATCCTCCCACATTTTTATTATTATCTGCCTTGGTCCAAGGCCCCTACCTTAAATAACATTATTGATGTGGCTCAAAAGCTCCAGGTTAACACAGATACTATTATCAGGCATGGCATTTCAAATGCTTAGATATTCTTTACTTCCAAGAAGCTGAGGCTAAAGATCAGACACCTCCTTTCCAGCAAGATTGTTTGTTACTATACAGTGTTTCTTCTCTTTTATTTTCTGGATGATATTGTGTTAAATCTTTACTATTATTTTTTAATTTGGAACAATTCTCCACTCAAGCTATCTGGGCCCAGATTTCCCTTCTGGGCATTTTTGCATTTTAAAATTTAATTTTCTTAATACTTATGGGGCTAATCAAATTATTTACTTCCTATTGGGTGATTTCTAGTAGCTCATGCTTTTTAATTAACTGTTTCATCTCATGCATGCATGGTGGCAAAAAAGGACAAACCCCAGTGGTAGAGCAGATATGCAAATGAGAAAGAGAAAAAAAAATTATAGCACATCACCTCAAAAAAACAACAAACATTGAAGACAAACAATAAAAGGGAAAAAAGGAACAATAGATATTCATGACAACCGTGAGAAAAACAATTAAATGACAGGAGTAAGACAATATCCTTCAATAACAACCCATTTCAAGAAGATCATGAAAAGTAACTCACACTTTGGAACCTACAAGGAAAGCTTTTCTAAAGGTTTGTTTTCTACATACTTTTTGTCCACTGTTTTGTGCACATGGCATATTTTCAAAAACATTTATTGAATTTATTTTTAAAATACAAATAATAGAAAGAATTCTTGCTTACATTAACTAGATTAGTGCTTACATGATATCACAAACACAATGTTTATGCTAATTTTCTGATATTTGGAGATCTCTTAATAACAGTGACATTTTATTTGGCTTAAAACTTCACTTTCTCTAAATAAGGCCACTTATTCCTTCCTATATTTCTTCCTTTATTTACACTTATCCTTCCTTTGTTTCTTCCTTTTATCCTGCATTATTTATTTATTGTGCCCAAAGATATTCACGATTAATGTTATTTTCTGTGAGTTTAACATATCCATTTCTGAGAGAGGAAATAGGAAGACAAAAACTAAACTGCAGGAAGAAAAAGTGGGAGCATTCTACGGAGGAAGAGAATGTTGTAAAAGTAAAGACCGAATATGCTGAAATAAAATTTAGACTACTTTCTAATTTTACATAATGAACCGTCTACTTTGTAGTGCTTGCCGCATCACTTCATTGTAGGTTTAGAGGAAAAGGAGCGCATGTAGTTGTAGGATAATATGGTGATGCAATCAAATAAATTGTTTAGATTAGAAAGAAGTCTAACTTAGTAAATTTACCAAACATTAGATATGCTTGGTCATAGAGATTCAGAACTGCTAATAAAAGATTCCTGTGAACCTAATTGGAAACACTGCAAGTAAAATTAGCACTAACTTTTAGAGTTCATTCGTTTTACATTAACTCCTACAATATTTTTAAGCCCTTCGAAATGAAAGGCATAGCAAATGGTATTTAAATGATTATGAAAACTATACAGAAAAAGAGTCTCCAATTACTTTTATTATTCTATTAGGAGGAATAGAAACATATCAGCTATTAAATAGCAGTTATATGTTTTATTTCATTTCAATTGTTAAAAGTTAGCATTCCATACAGTTTTTATGGAGAGACATATATTTTAATCATACATCATTACTAATTCTACAAATCACCATCTTATTTTAATCTTCATATTGATTCCTATAGATATACGTATATACAGGCTTAGAGGATTATAAAATGCAATGGGCATTTGAATTTCTAAGTATCATTCTGCGTAAGTACAGGAATAAAATAACCTTGCAGTCCAACATAATATTTAATAACATTTTAAAGTATTTTTCTTACATTACTTTCTATTTTAACATAATTTCAATTTTATAATGGATTTCAATTAAATCATATATGAATGGAATAGACATGTCTTCACAATTTTTTCTTATTACTCTGAAAGTAACTGCTATGGTCTGAATGTTTGTCCCTTTCAAAGTTCATGTGGAAGCTTGATCTACAATGTGGCAGTGTTGAGAGGTGGGTCTTTTGGGAGAAGGTTGGATCTTGAGGCCTATGGCCTCATTGATGGAATAATCCATTCATGGATTCTTGAATTAATGGATTAATGGATGAGTGGGTTATTACAGGAAGAGCACTGATGGCTTAAAGAGAGCTAGTGAGCATATTAAAATGAGCTCTTGACCTCCTTGCCACGTGATATCCTGGGACTTCTCAGAACTCTGTGGAAAGTTCCCACCAGGAAGGCCCTCGCCAGATGTGCTCCCTGGAACTTGGACTTCCCAGGCTCCAGAATTGTAAAAAATAAATTTGTTTCTTTTATAAATTACACGGTTTCAGGTATTCTGTTATAAGCAACAGAAAATGGACTAATACAGTAACTGAAGTTCAGAGTCTCTGTATTTAAATCTCTTGGTATTCATTTGTTATGGGAAGCCAGTGTATAGCTGTATATATTCTAATGGATTATCATTTTGATGTTATTTTCTATCGGCTTTTTATCTCAAGTTATAAACCTAGAATTTACATGAGAAAAGCTCCTATAGTGTGTGTTTAGTGTCTGCAGTGCCTAATAATCTTGCTTCTTAATACTTGTACCACTATCTATATTGTGATATTGTTAAATAATAAAGGTAGATTGTAAAAAAAAAAAAAAGAAAGAACACTTAATAGGTTTTTTGCATTTTATAATAATGTGATATGAGAATCAAATTTTAAAGGAAAAATAAACTTAAAAATAATTGAGAGTTGACTTGATAGTTTCCATTCAGCTCTGTGTAAAAAACTCAAGAATAGAGCCCCACAAAATAGAAAAAAAAATGCTTTATCTTTCTTTCTCTAAAATGTAGCTTTGCATTTAAAAAAATATTTCCAAACTTTTTCACAAGTGCACATCAATTCTTTCAAAATTGTATTGAAACAGATAAATATTTTACAAGTTGGAAGGATATTGGGAGATATATAAAATATGAAAAAATGATTAGTAAAATATTTTTTTCTCAAAACACATTTCTCATTGAATAAATACATAATTTTGAAATATGATTTAAGAATAATTTAGGGACTTTTAGCCAATTTGAAATAACACGGACTGGATTTACAGTCCTACTTGAAACAACAAAACATCTGAAGAAAATAATGTGTGAAAGAACAGTTTTCAGACTTGGATATCAGGAAACACAGGACAGTAAGTAGTTCCTTAAAGAGAGGACAGAAATGTGGTGAGCCTTAAAATTGCCCCAGCTTATTCACTTGACTTTCCAGACTGAAACACAGGTGAGGGAAACTCAGATGGGGCCTGAGTTAAAAAGATGGAGCTGGGAATCTGAGGAGGCCAGGGAAGCTCGAGGTTGCAAGAGTACTGAATTGGAGAGAGATGTACAGAGAAAGAGAGGGAGTTCTGCTCTGATGATCTGCAGAAGGTCCCCTTCAGATCTTCAGTTGAGTGTTGATGAATGCATGCCTGTAAGAAAACTTCCTGAAACTAGAGAAAAAGCCCTGTAAAAAGAACAGAGGAAACATTCTCCAGAGCACACTTAGGGAAAGGAATAGATCATATTCCCATGAGCCACAGTGGAAAATCTGGTGATTCACTGGCATCTAGTAGAGTATTCAGAAAATCATTAGCTCAGAAGTGGGGTCAAATTAGCTCTAAACCAAAGGCTACTGAAGGGCCACACATAAAGCTTTAAGCAAGCCTTGAAAGGACCAATCTGTTTCCAAATATCTTAACTGCAACAGGAAAAAGCTCAAGAATATATACAATGTTGTAAAAATATCCAGTACTAAACAAAGTAAATTTCACAAACTCTGGTATCCAATAAAATTACCAGATATGAAAAGAACAAGGAAAATAATGAAGAGTAACTCAATCAGTTGAGACAGACCAAAAATGGAATAAATCATGGTAGGCAGAGACATTAGCATAGTTGCGAAGCCTGTGTCCCATAAGTTCAAGAAGATAAAGGATTAAATATAATAAATACAGGCATTTAAAATATAAATAAAACCCATATCAAACTTCTAGAGGTAAAAACTATACCTGAAATTAAAATTCACTAGATAGTTTTGAGGTTAGATTACATATTTCTGAACGTAAAACTAGCAAGCTTGGATATATTTCAATAGAAAGTACTCAAAATAGAGAGAGAGAAAAAAGACCAGAGCATCAGTGTGCTGCGGGACAATATCCAGTGGCCAAATATATGTGTATTTAGTATCATCAAAGAGGAGGAAAGACAGGAGAGGAAGAAAAAATTTGAATATGTTATGGCCAAAAATATTCCAGATTTGAGTAAAAGTTTAAATTTACAGATCTAAGAATATCAAAACCAACAAAAATAAACCTCACATACAAGAATATCAACCAGACTACACAAAACACATCACAAGCAAATTGCTTAAAACCAGTGATAAACAGAAAATAATAAAAACATCCAGAGGGGGAAAAACATACACATACAGAGGACCGAAGATAAGTATAAAGACCTCCATCAGAAACAAGGAAATTCAGAAGTCAGCAGGCAACATCTTTAAAGTATTAAAGGGTAAAATTATGTGTGTGCATGTGTGTTTATGTGTGCACTGAGGATGATAATAAATTCTTTATCCAGCAAAAATTGTTGTAAAAAATAAAGGCAATTCTCTTGGCTTCTGCTTAAGAATGTAGAGAACTGGGGAAAGAGTGTCACGCTTAATCTTAAGACCCTCACACACAAGCTAGAAAAACTGTTAAGTTCACAAACTTTCTTGAACCCTTTAGTGAGCTATGGTCATAGAGCAACCGACTAGTCTAAAGTGATAGGAAAGACAGGTGCCTAGGGAGGCAAGCAGAGCCAAAGACTAGCAAGAAAAATTCCTCTCTGCTAATTAACTGAAAGAAATGCTGGGAAAAATACATAAATCCACAGTTATAGTACATTGCTTTAATGCTGCTCTCTCAGAATTGATAGCACAAGGAGACAGAAAATCAGTAAGGATATAGATGGCCTAAACAAAACTATCAACCACTTAACCCAATTGGTATTTATAGAACACTCCAACAAGAACAGAGGGATACATATGCTTTTTAATTCCACATGGAGTGTTAACAAGATAGACCATATTCTGGACCATAAAACAGGCCTTAAAACTTAAAAGAACATGAATCTTACAAAGGAAGCTCTCAGACCATAATAGGATAAACTAGAAATCGATGACAGAAAGATAGCCCCAAATATTTACAGATTAAAGTGCTTCTAAATAATCTGTGGGTCAAAGAGGAAATCTCAAAGAATACAAAATAACAAAAACATTTTGAACCAAATAAAAATGAATTCACAATACATCAAAATTTGTGGTAAGCAAATAATGTAGCACATATAGGAAGCTTTTAGCATTGAACAAGGAAAAAAGTCTCAAGTCAATAATCTTAAACTGCAACCTAAAAAACCAAGAGAACAAATTAAACCTACGGAAAACAGAAGTGAGAAAGCAAAGATAATATCAAATATAAATGAGATTGAAAACAGAAAAGCTACAGAGAAAAAAATTTGATTTTTTCAAAAGACCTTTAAAATGGGTAGACATTTAGCCATTTATTATCAAATAGATAAGGCAGGGAGGGAATATGAGAGAGAGAGAGACAGAGAAGGAGAGAGAGAATACAGTATCAGTACCTGAGATTAAAGAAAAGCATCACTGTAGATATCACAGACATTTCTATATCCACTGAGAGGACTTAGAAACTGGAATCTAGTAGCAAAGAGCATGTCTAGTACCATATTCCTGGTTTCCATATACCATTTTCAACTAAAAAAAAAAAAAAGGAACCAGAAGTCTTTGGAGAAATGGTTGATTCTACAGCTGGGACAGATCCAGGAATGTAAGAACATGCTAAAATAAAATACAGTAAAATAAAAATAATAAAAGGAAATGGGGACATATCAGAAGGATTTAGGATCCAACTTGATAAAGCCCCCAGTCATCAAAGCTGGAATAATTACAGCAACAGAATAAATACAGAATTTGATTATAACTCAAAGAATGAAATATATATCTATGAGTTCATTCTTATATAAATAGTTTAATAAAGAAAAGGGGCAAAGGGCGTTTTTAACTACATAAATGTTTCAATCAATAAATGTATATGGAATGAGAAAAATAAAACTTACCATTAGAACATCATAGTAATAACTATTGCAGACCAGATCTATTGCTAGATGCTAAAATTTGTAGGCAAAAGTAAGAAAATAAAGAATATCTTCAGTCTTGGTGCATCCCCCCAAGATATTTACTATTTACAAAAGGGAAAATTGAAATGTACAGTATAAAAATCCAACAGACATTACCTAAATAAGTGACCCACTTTAACATGACTAGTAATAAGTCATATTACTGTAATCCTCTTGATACATGACCTGGGGAGAGCACTTCATCTCTGTGGTATTCCTGCCTAAAATATATAACTTCTGTCTAATCGTGAAAAAACATAAGAAAGATCCAAAGTGAAGGATATTCCACAAAATAACGTATGAATACTCTTTAAAATGTCAAAGTAATGAAAGATAAGGGAATACTAAGGACTTGTGATAAATTGGAAACATAACAACCTATGAAATGTAGGAAGGTGGATTGAATCTTGAAGCAGTAAATTGATATTAATGAAAAGACTAAGCGATAATGGAAAACGTTAAGTCAAAAATTATTGTACAAAATCTTTTAAAATTGAAGACAAAATAAGAGTTTTATGGACATACAAATTTGAAAAAAGTCAATATTGGCAGAGCTCTATTACAAGAAATGTTAAAGAAATTCCACCAGGAAGATAAATGATGATACCAATTGAAAACCTAGGATATAAAAACAAGAGGAATGTAAACATATGGGTGTGAGGAAAATAGAGTAGTTTAGTCAGGCCCCCTCACCTCAGGTCTGGCTGGGTGTGGTGCAGCACATCCTTTGTAAACAAGTTGTGTGGGAGTAGAGTTAGTGTGCATGCATGCCTGTGTATCCTTTTGCTTGTTGGTATTTTTGTGTGCTCTTCAGTGTGTGAGGAAGTGGCTCTGAACTGCTGGTTGGCAGAGCTCGTGTCTGAAAATAAAACCTATTGCTTCTTTACCCACAGTTCCAAGAACCTTTTCCTGTTACCTAGCTCGTAGACGGGCATGTGCAGGGTTTGTGACCCAGTCTGGACAATGGGCTCAAGGGGTCTGTGAGCCTGAGCCCTAGCTCTACAATGGGTAATATACAACATTGTTCTTATTTTTTGAATCTCATTTAAAAATAAATGTTTATAGACAAAATAATAACTTATGTGAGAGTAAAATGAATGGCAGCAATTGCCTAAACACTGAGGGGGTGAAATAAGGCCTTTGATTGTTCTTATACACATGTGAAATGGTACAATAAGTTAATGATAAGTTATTCAATATGAAATACAAAGCAATACCAAAACAAAAACCAAAACAGAGGGTAACATTTTGTGAACCAAGAAGATAATTAAATGCAATCATGGGCTGGCCCAGTGGCGCACTGCTACAGTGCGCCGCTTGGGAGCACGGTGGCACTCCCGCCGAGGGTTCGGATCCCATGTGGAGACAGGTTCCTGCTCACTGGCTGAGCGAGGTGCGGGCGCAACACCGAGGGTTGCGATCCGTTGCTGGTCACGAAAAAAGACAAAAAGGAAAAAAAAAAATGCAATCATAAAAACACTCAATTCCATAGGAGGCCGAAAAAGAGAAACAAAGTACAGACATTGCCAACTTAGATTTCAAAAATAAGTAATTAACAGTTTGCACAAACAAAACAAAATAACGACAAGTATAAGCTGCCTACATGTAACAACATTAAGTATAAATGCCTAAGAATATTAAAATAAAAATGATAAAAAATATATATATATATCAAGCTTGCACTAAAATAAAATAGCTGTAGTGGCTATATTAATGTAAAACAAATTAGATATCAGAGAAAGCAATATTACCAGGGATAACAAAGATCATTTCATAATAACAAAGCTGTCAATTCAAGAGAACATAGCAATTCTGAATATATATGTACCTAACTGGAGACCTTCAAAATAAGTGAAGCACAAATGAAGAATTATGAGGAGAAATAGATGGATCCAAAATTATAGTTGACAAATTCAACACCTTCTAAACAATTTATAGATAACATAAACAGAAAATCAGCAAATGTATAAAGTTTTGAACAACACTGATGGAGTTTGGATGTGTTGTCCCCTCCAGAACTCATGTGGAAATATGATCTCCAATGTGGCAGTGCTGGAAACTGATTGAGTCATGGGGGCGGATACCTCATGAATGGATTAATGCTCTCCCTGGAGAAGGAAGGGTAGTGAGTGAGTTCTCGCTCTACTAGTTCCCACGAGAGCTGATTGTTTAAAAGACCCTGGCACCTCTCCTCCCTCTCTCTTGCTTCCTCTTGCCATGTGATCTGTTTGTACCCACTGGCTGCTGCCACTTTCCACCATGAGTAGAAGCAGCCTGAGGCCCAAGCCAGATGCAGCTGTCCCAGAATCATAAGCCAATTAAACCTCTTTTCCTTATAAATTAACCAGTCTCAGGTATTTCTGTTATAGCAACACAAACAGACTAATACAAACACTTTGAACCAACTTGACCTAAATAACACTAAGAGAATGCTATACACTATGACAGAGATTTAACATTCTTTCCAAATAAATATGACATTTGCTAAGCTATACCACATTCTGGACCATAAAACAAGTATTAAATTAAATGTATAATGATGCACTTCATACACAGTAGGTCTCTGACCACAATGCTATTAAACTAGGTATTAATAATAGAAAAATATTCTGAAATATTCCCCAAATGAGAAAAATAAAACCATTAGAAACCAATAGTAATAACAGTTGCAGGTAAGATCCACTGCAACATGTGAAAATTTTTAGGCAAAAGTTAGAAAGTAAAGAATATTTGCAAAGTTTTGATGTATCTCCCCAAGCTATTCGCTAATTACAAAACGGAAAATAAAATTTTGCAGCAGTTTTCTAAGAATCTCAAAGGTTAAATGAGAAAACAAAATGAAAATGTGAACACTCTTTTAACTAAATGAAAATGGACACTAAACATATCAAAATTTGTGAGATGTACCTAAAGTAGTCATAGAGAGAAAATTATGGTACTCAAGGCCATATTAGAAAAGATAAAAAGTCTCAAGATATAGCATTCAGCCTTCACAATAAGAAATTAAGAAAGACAGACATTAAAATGAAAGTAAGCCGAAGAAGGAAAATACTAGTAGTTACAACAGAAATCTATGATAGAAAAATTTGACAAATAATAAAGAAAAACATCCAAATATTTAAGGAATTCAAATTTAATAGCAAAAGCACAAATAATTAAAATAAATGGGCAAAAGGACTGAATAGACATTTTCAAAAGAGATGTAAAATGGCCAACATGTATATGAAAAAGTGCTTAGCAACACTAATCATCATGAAAACGCAAATTAAAACCACAATGAGATATCATCTCACACCTGTTAGAATAGTTATCAAAAAGACTAAAGACAGCAAGTATTGATGAGGGTGTGGAAAAAAGGGAAACTTTGTACATTGTTGATAGGAATGTAAATTAATTCAGCCATTAAGAAAAACAGTATGGAGTTTCCTTAAAAAATTAAAGACAGAACTTCCATATGAGCCAAGTAATCCTACTTCCTGGTATATGTCTAAAAAAATGAAATCAGTATCTCAAAGAGATCTATATACCCATGGTCACTGCAGCATTAAACACAATAGCCAAGATAAGGAAACAACCTAAATATCCATTATTGGATGAATCGGTATAGATAGATAAATAGATAGATAGATAGATAGATAGATAGATAGATAGATAGATAGATAGATTGATTTAGGATACAGTGAGTGGATAATCTACATAGAAAAAAAAGGGAAATATCCAGGTAAATGGAAAGTATATATAAGTATATATGTATTTTTTTGTGTGTGTACTATTATTATATATAACAATAGTATATATTTATACTATACAACCTCAAAATAGAAAGTAATCCTGCCATTCACAATAACATGGATGAAACTGGAGATCATTACGCTAAGTGAAATAAAGTAGGTACAGAAAGACAAATACTGCTTGATCTCATTTGCAGGCGGAGTGTAAAAATGTCAAACTCATAAAGGCAGAGAGTACAATGTTGGTTGCCAGGGGCTGGAGAGTGGGTGAAAAGGAGAGAGTTTGTCAAGGGATACACGCATTCATTGTGCAAGATGAATTTGTATGTCTTCCTTTGAAAAATGTCTAATCAATTCCTTTGCCCATTTTTTAGTTGGGTTGTTTTCTTATTGTATAATTGCTTGAGTTCCTTGTATATTATGGATATTAATCCCTTGTCAGATGCATAGTTAGCAAAAATTTTCTCCCTCTCTGTAGGTTGTCACTTCACTCTCTTGATTGTTTCCTTTGCTGTGCATAGTTTTTAGTTTGATATGGTTCCATTTGTTTATTTTTTCTTTTGTTGCTTGGGCTTCCTGGCTCATGTTCATAAAGTCTGTGCCCAGTCCTAGTCCCTGAAGTGTTTCACCTATATTTTCCCTTAGTAATTTTACAGTTTTAGGTCTTATACTGGGGTTTTAATCCATTTTGAGTTGATTTTAGTGTATGGTGAGAGGTGCAATTCTACTACCATTCTTCTGTGTATGGATATCCAATTTTCCCAGCAACATTTATTGAAGAAGCAGTCTTTTCCCCAATGCAGTTTTTGTTGCCTTTGTTCAATATCAGATGGCTGTAAGCCTGAGGGGTGATTTCTGGGTTCTTTATTCTGCTCCACTGGTCCGAGGGTCTATTTTTATGCAAGTACCATGCTGTTTTGGCTGCTATAGCTTTGTAGTGTAATTTGAAGTTGGTAGAGTTAAGCCTCTGGTTTTATGTTTTTTGCTCAGGATTGCTTTGGCTATTTGGGGTCTTTGTTGTTCCATATGAGTGTTGAGATTGTTTTTTCCATTTCTGTGAAGAAAGTCACTGGTATTTTGATGGGGATTGCATTGAATGTGTAGATTGCTTTGGCTGGTATAGACGTTTTCACAATGTTAATTCTTCCAATCCAAGAGCATGGAATGTCTTTCCATTATTTTGTGTCTTCTTTAATTTCTTTCAGTAGCGGTTTGTAGTTCTCATTGTAGACATTTTTCACCTCCTTGGTTAAATTGATTCTTAGGTATTTTGTGTGTGTTTGTGTGTGTACGTGTGACTGTTGTAAATGGGCTTACTTTCTTAATTTCTCTTTCTGTTAGATCATTATTGGAGAACATATATACAGCTGACTTGGGGGCTATTATTTTATATCCTGCAATGTTACTGAAATTATTAGCCAGCTCTAGGAGTTTTTTGATAAAGTCTTTAGGTTTTTCTTTTTATAGTATCATTTCATCAGCAAATAGAGACAGTTTCACTTCAACTTTTCCAATCTTGATGCCCTTTATTTTTTTCTCTTGCCTCATTGCTCTGGCTAGTACCTCCAGTACTATGTTAAATAGAAGTGGTGAGAGTGGTCATCCTTGTCTTGTTCCTGTTCTTAAGGGAAAAGCCTTCAGTTTTTCCCCATCCAGAATGAAACTGGCAGTAGGCTTGTCATAGATGGCTTTTATTTGTGTTGAAATACTTGCCTCTTATACCTAGATTGTTGAAAGTATTTTTCATGAAGGGATGTTGAATTTTGTCAAATGCTTTTTCAGCATCTATTGAGATAATCATACGGTTTTGTCCTTGAGTTTATTGATGTGATGTATCACATTAATTGACTTTCATATGTTGAATCATCCTTGCATCCCAGGATGAATCCCACTTGATCATGGTGTATAATTTTTTTGATGTGTTGCTGTATTCTGATTGCTAATATTTTGTTGATGATTTTTGTGTCTATATTCATCAATGATATTGGCAGTAATTTTCTTTTTTGTTGTGTCTTTATTTGGTTTTGGTATCAGAGTTATGTTGGCCTCATATAATGAGTTTGGGAGAATGGCTTCTGTTTCCATTTTTTGGAATAGTTTGAGGAGAAGTGTATTAATTCTTCTTTAAATGTTTGGTAGAATTCAGCTGTAAAGCCATCCAGACCTGGGCTTTTCTTTGTTGGAAGATTGATTACTGCTTCAACTTCATTGCTTGTTATCGGTCTGTTCAGGCTTTCTATTTCTTCTTGGTTCAGCCTGGGTAGTTTGTATGTGTCCAGAAATGTATCCATGTCTTCCAGGTTTTCATACTTTTTGTCATACAGTTGTTTATAATAGTTTCTAATGATTCCTTGTATTTCTGTGTTATCAGTTGTAATGTCTCCTTTTTCATTTCTGATTTTTGTTACTTGGGTCTTCTCCTTTTTTTTTTTTTTTTTTTTTTTTTTTTTGTTTCTTTAGGTAATGGTTTGTCTATTTTATTTATCTTCTTGAAAGACCAACTTTTTGTTTTGTTGATATTTTCTATCATTTTTTGGGTATCTATTTCATTTAGTTCTGCTCTGATCTTAATTATTTCTTTCCATCTGCTACCTTTAGGATTGGATTGCTGTTGTTTTTCACGTTCTTTGAGGTATAAGGTTAGGTCGTTTATTTGAAGTCTTTCCATTCTTTCGATGTAAACATATGTTGCAATAAACTTGCCTCTTAGTACTGCTTTTGCAGTATCCCACAGGTTTTGGTATGATGTATCTTTATTTTCATTAGTCTCAGGAAATTTTTGTATTTCCTGTTTAATTTCTTCTTGGACCTATAGGGAATTCAGAAACCTATTGTTTAGTTTCCATTTATTTGTATAGTTTTCAGGGTTTTGCTTGTTATTGATATCCAGTTTTATTTCATTGTGGCCTGAAAGGATACTTGGAGTGATTTCAATTTTTTTTTTTAAATTTGCTGAGACTAGATTTGTGACCTAATATGTTACAAATTTATAGAAATGTATGTCAATAAATTTGACATCTTAGATGAAATGTTTAAGTTTCTTGAAAGGCAAAAATGATCCAAGTTCATTAAAGAAAATATGGCCTTACAACTATTGAATAAGTTAGACATATAGTTTAAAACCTTCCTGCATTGAAAACTACAGATTCAAATGCCTTCACAGGTGAATTCTACCAAGCACTTAAGGAAGCAATAAGATACTCTTCAACTCATTCTCCCCATCCACCATTAAACTTATAGCAAAGCTGGACAATGATATTACAAAAATAAAGAAAGAAAATTGGAAACATTCCCTTATGAACATACATGTTAAGTATTTAAAGTTTTTAAGCAAACTTAATAAAAAAATAAAGAACTAGATATATGGCAACATGTACTATGCTAATGGAACAGAACAACACTGCTATTGAGATATAAATTCTTCCCAAATTATCTAGAGATTCCATTAAATTTTAGTCAAAATTCCAGCACACATTTCTGTATCTGTTCTAAGCTGATGCTATAATTATAGAAGCCAAAATAAAAATAGAAAAATACAAAATTAGACAATTTACAATGCTCTATTCAAAGATGTAGAGATATGCAGGAATCATAACAGTGTGCTATATAGCTAAAGATAGATTAATATATCAATGGGACTGAATAAAGAGTCCAGATATGTTGACATATATTGATTTTCAACATCTGTGCCAGGGAAATTCAATAAGTAAAAGTTCATCTTTTCTTTTAATTGATGCCAGAGATAGGGTCTAAAGGGCCCAATAATCAACCTCAACCCACCCTGTTCTCTAACCAAGTTCTTGACTCTGCCACAGGAAAGAATTCATTAGCAGAGTCACAGGAGAAAGTGAGAACAGGTTTAATGTAACAAATAAGAGATACAGACTTCACAGAGAGTGCAGCTTAGCTCCAGAGACTGTGCAGGGCCCCCGCCAACATTAACACAAAAGTAAGAAATGCACACCTAAATTTCAGTACAGCATGCAGGCTGGCTTAAGCGAGTAAGCAGCCACCTGCTAAAAGTAAGTTTGATTCGAAGTAAAGCATATACACCTCAGCCGGCAAAGTGAGGGCTGTCCCCAGGAAAGTGAATGACAACCCCTGCCTTCTGCCAGGATTTGGCATTTATAGTTCATATAATGCATATTCAATTAAGGGGGTGGTTTCCAATTATGTAACAGTTTTGCATATGCTCAGTTGGTCTCTTCTTGAAGCATGTTCATTGGTCAAATCCCATCACATATGACCAGGTATATTCAAGAATATTCTTTCTAGCACTTCTAGTGATAGGTCATTCAGAGGATAAGCTCCACTTTACTATGCATGCCTGGCCACTGGTGTTATATAACCCATCTCTACTGAGCCCAGCCACTGGATTTGCATAAGCCAGCCCCTTGTGGTCTCATTTTCCCTGTCTTGATGCCAAAAATAGGCCTAACTAGCAACAATTACTTTCCTCTAGGTGAGGGCCTAGACGAGGGGCTTGAGACCTTGGAGAATGGCTTGAAACCAGAAATGTGTCCTGAAACCCGACCCCAGGGAAACAGCACCTCCTATCTCAAAGTGACCCTATAAATATTTGATAACCATATGCAAAAAAAAAAAAAAATCCCTTAACTTTCACCTTACATTATACATCATAAAACTAAATATAAGCAATACGTTTTAAAAATAAAACATAAGATAATTATACTGACCTGAGCTTTGGCTTATATAAGACACATTTTCTTAAATAAGACAACAAAAGCACAGAAATTAGAAGAAAAACTAAACTGGACTTTGTGAATATAAAAAATGTTGCTGTTCAAAAGATTCTGGTAAGAAAATAGTATGCAAACCACAGACTGGGACAAAATATGTATAAATTATGCAATCAAAAAGGAATTTCATATAGACTATTTACAGAATTCTTACAACTCTGTAATAAGGCAAACAACTCAATAAAAAAAGAAAAAAGATTTAAACATGCATTTAACTAAAAAAATATATAAAGATGGCAAAAAAAGTACACAAATGTACTCAATATAAATGGTCAGTGAAATGTACATTAAAACCACAGTGATATACCAGCATGCACATACTAGAATGCTAAAAATTTTAAAAGATTGACCATTTAAAGTGTTGTCAAGGATGTGGAGCATATGGAACCTGTATACACTGCAAATGAGATCATAGTGATATGGACAGCCCAGAAAAGCTCAAACCCACGCCTGTACTTCCTCTTTTCATTCTGCTTCTGTAACGTTGCCCGCTTCTTGTATCAGCCTGGCCCCTGCTGCACGGTTTCCAAGAAAATGTAACCTAAACCCCCAGCTATATAAGCTCCTGCAAAACCTGATTCCAGGCTCAGACTTCAGTGTGTGAACTCTGCTGGGGCCATGGGCAAAATAAAACTTTGAGTTCTCCAGCCCTCCGAGTGACGCTTGGTTTCTCGGCAGCCTGTCTGCCTCTGTTCCCATAACAGTAAAATGGTACAATACTTTTGGAAAACAGTTTGACAGTTTATTAACATGTTACACATATATATTCAATTTGACCCAACATTTCATTCCTGAGAATTCACCAATGAGAAATGAAGCATATGTCCATTCAAAGACTTGTACATGAATGTTCTCAATAACTTTCTTTATAATAGCCCCAAACAAACAAACAAAAATCAGCAGATTAGTAAATAATCAAATTGCTACAAAGCAATAAACAGAAGTTAACTACTGATAGACACTACAGCATGGAATGATAACAGTTACGCTAAGAGAAGGAAACCAGACTTAAATGAATACATAATGTTTGATTTTATTTATATAAATTTATTTTCTAAATTTTATTTTAACTTCTCAATGTACACATTATAGTTGATTTTCATGTCCCTTTATCCATTCCTTTTTCCCCTCTCCCTCTCTCCCATCCCCGCCACTACATCATATCTGTTCACTTGTCTAAACAAGTTCAAGGAATTGTGGTTATTGTGTCTTCTCCTCCCCCTCCCTTTGTTTGTATATTTACTTATTTATTTATTTTTAGTTCCCACAAATAAGTGAGAACATGTGGTATTTCTCTTTCTGTGCCTGACTTGTTTCACTTAACATAATTTTCTCTAAGTCCATCCATGTTGTTGTAAATGGTAGTATTTCATTCTTTTTTATAGCAGAGTAGTATTCCATTGTGTAGATATACCACAGTTTCCTTACCCACTCATCTGATGATGGACATTTGGGCTGGTTCCAATTCTTGGCTACTGTAAATAGTGCTGCAATAAACATGGGAGTACAGGTATCCCTTTGGCATGATTTCCATTCTTCTGGGTATATTCCCAGCAGTGCGATAGCTGGGTCATATGGTAGATCTATCTGCAATTGTTTGAGGAACCTCCATACCATTTTCCGTAAAGGCTGCACCATTTTGCAGTCCCATCAACAGTGTATGAGAGTTCCTTTTTCTCCACAATCTCATCAGCACTTATTATTCTCAGTGTTTTGGATATTAGCCATCCTAACTGGAATGAGATGGTATCTCAGAGTGGTTTTGATTTGCATTTCCCGAATGCTGAGTGATGCTGAGCATTTTTTCATGTGTCTGTTGGCCATTTGTATATTTTCCTTTGAGAAATGCCTATTCTACTCCTTTGCCCATTTTTAAATTGGGCTATTTGGGTTTTTTTGCTACAAAGTTGTTTGAGTTCCTTGTATATTCTGGATACAAATCCTTCGTCAGATGTATATTTTGCAAATATTTTCACCCTCTCTGTTGGTTGTCTTTTCACTCTTGTTTGTTTCTTTTGCTGTGCAGAAGCTTTTTAGTTTGATATAATCCTATTTTTTTTTATTTTTCCTTTGGTTGCCGATGCTTTTGGGGTCATATTCATGAAGTCTGTACCCACTCCTAATTCCTGGAGTATTTCCTTAAGAAATGAAAATTAATCTAGAATGATGAAAGTCAGTTCAGTTGTTGCTTGGGGAGAGGAGAAAGGAGCAGGATAGAAGAATGAGGAAGGAGCACAAAGACAATGATGGACATGATCACTACCTCAATTGTGCTAATGATTTCACCGGAATATATATGCTAAGATTTATCAGTTTTTATACTTTAAATATGCAACATTTACTGTCTATTATGGCTCAATGACATTGGAAACTATCTTTTTAAAAATGTTAAAATGAGAAAAGCCTTGGAAAATATAAGACAATAGTCTTAAAGATGATACTCTAAAAGTATTACATTTCAAAATAATATATACTAGTTTAGTCAATTAGAATGTCAATAAATTGGACAACTGAAAAATTTCATACAATTATCCTTAAATAATTATATTGTGTAAGGGTACATTTTTCATTTGCTTAACAATAACATATAACAATAGCATTGAAAACAACAGTTTGGATATTGAGAAATGTGAAAGTCAAGGAACTGTTTTCCATATTCACAGTTTTGGTATTAATGCCTTTTCTTAAGCACCTTAAAAAAATTTTTTGGCAAGTTATTTAATCTTCTAGAAAGGAAAAAAATGGTATGGAATTTCTAATTCTGAGTTTATTCAAAGTGGTCAAATGGAGCTGCTGTTGGCTGATATATAGGGAATAGTCAAATATTTTTGATAAACACTGAAATATATAGTTGATCTCATCAAGCAATTTCACTGTCCAAATTTTTTTTCTTAAATTTTCAGTTTGCCCTTAGAATAGTGAAACGAGAGTCAATTCAGTCTGGTAGGCTGCTTATCAATGTAAATGTAAATTAAATGGAGAAGACAATGTATAATACAAAGTGACATTGTTCAAAATAATATAAAATTTGTATGATGAAATTAAAATGCGTTCTCAATTTTCTGATCACAAAATTCTGCTTTTAAAAAAAAAATTCAAATTTTACATTTCTATTTGTTGCTGGGTAATTCATCATTGGTAATTCATCATTGTGTTTAACTACTAGCATAGGTATTAAGAATCTCCAGTTATATAAGTCAGGTAAACTGAAACACCTCCAGCAGTCATAAAAGGGGATTAATGTAAGGTAGTATAATAGAGCTAAAGCTGCTAGTATCTATGTGCTAAGAATTCCTTATAATAAGGATGCTTTAGAAATATGATTTATTACCTCATTATTTAGGGTTTGGTACAGTGTGCATGGTTTCTATGCAGAAAATTAAATTCAAGTCTAAAATATATTTCTCCATATATTTTATGTGAACAACTAGATTAGATATGGTATTTACTAAACTATAGAAAGCAACAAAAATAATTTTAACTTACCACTACACTTAATGGCTCTGCTGAGGTTGGAGTGCTTAAGTCATAATATCCTGCTTCTGTCAGGAGGCTTTTCTTTCCTCATGTGTGTCTTAAAAATGGACTTTTTAACACATGTAATGCTTCTTAATATGTTTAGTAAAAAAGAAAGTACCCCTGGGAAAATGTGTAAGGCTATAAAAATCCCTGCTTTTTATCATCAAGAGAATAATGTTTGAGTGGGTTATAAAGATCACAAAATAGATAAAGGAATAAAACTTAGCAAAATAATTAGCTTAGATTAATAGATTTTTTAATCCTTATGCATGTAATAGTCTTTAAGGAGTATTTAATTTATATTATAATCATTTTAATTTTTAAATAAAATTTTAAATAAGATAAATAAAAATACATGGTTATTTTAATGTATCTATATGTTTTTTAGCTTATGTGAATATTTAAATGCATACAACATTTGAAGACTATTCTGAGCATGGAAGACAAGCAACAGACTGAGAGAAGATATTTTCAAAATATACATTTGACAAAGAACTAATATACAGTATTTACATAAATAAAACCTGTAACATTACCAAAAAAAAAGCAATTCAAGGAAAAACATGAACAAAAGATTAAATAGGTACTAAACAAAGGAAGGTATCCAATTGGCTAACAAACATTGAATAAACAGTGTTCAACCTCATCAATCATCAGGGAAATACAAACAAACTACAATGAAATCACACTACACGCTCACTAAAACATTGGGGGGAAATCTGAACTGAACCAACTTTTGGTGACAATGTGGAACCACTAAAATTTTCACACATTTCAGGTAGGAATTTAAACTGGCCAGTGACTTTGGACAAATTTTTGGCACTATTAATGTAGTCATATATACTGTACATTCTGTTATTCAGCAATGTTCCCCCTTGGAGTGTACCTAAGAGCCATTAATATATTTTTGTAAAAAACTGTATGCACAGGAATGTGTATAGTAATATTACTCATAAGAGCCAAAACCTGATAGAAACCCAAATGCCAGCAAACGTTAAATGGATGAACAAATTGAGTTAAAGGTAATTATATAAGCGCACAGCAGTGATATAAGTAACAACGTGGATGGATCTCACAAATATGATGTGAAGCTCAGAAAAGATGTTGGAGAGTGCATGCTGTCTAATTCTATTCATACAAAACGAATAAATTCCTTAATGGTGATAGTTGAAATGACAGTGGTTACCATCAGGTGGTAGTAACTGCAAGGAATATAGAGAGCTTCTGAGATGCTGATAATATTTTATTTCCTAATCTTGAGTAGTAGTGTCACAGGTGAATCACTTCATAAAGATTTGCTGAGCAATATATCCATTGGGATATTTTACATTGCAAAGTTCCTACTCAAGTTTTCTGCATATTTTACTGCTAAAATATCTTTTTCTTACAGATTTAAGAAAGTTATTTATGTAAATACTATATATGAGGTACATATATTGTCAAATATATGTTTTGCAAATTTTTTCTCAATCTGTTGCTTGTTTTTCCATGTTCTTTATAGTCTTTTAAATCTAGTACAAAAATTTGTGTATGTACTTTTGTAAATGTTTACATGAACCAAAAATGTATAGACACTTCAAAATAGCCTAATATTTCTAAATTTTTCTGTAGGTCTGTTACATTAAAATCTAAAATTTATTTATTAAGACAGTAATAAATGTGTCCATAAAAATGTACACAACTAAGCACAAGTAACTCAGAAAAAGTAGCAATTTTGTGGTGCATTGGTGGGATAGCTTTAGAATTATTTTAAAATAAGTTGATAGTATAGTTCTAGACAACAAATTATTTGAAGTTAATTAGTAAACTATATTTAGCTGACCAGACAGTCATAACTATTGATTGAAATTGATAGTATATAACTTGAATTAATGTAGGACAATATTGTTTATTGGAAAGATGGGTGATAGTAACTTAATTTCGAAGGTTACATAGCCTAGCAATAGAAAATACGTGGTTTGTATTTTGGGGATAAAAATCTTAAATTTTATGTTGCCTCTTTTCATTTTCACTCTTACTTCTTTGCATTATATAAGATGGAGACAGGGCCGGCCCGGTGGCGCACTGCTACAGTGCACCGCTTGGGAGCATGGTGGCGCTCCCGCCGAGGGTTCGGATCCCACATACAGACCGGTTCCCGCTCACTGGCTGAGCGAGGTGCGGGAGCAACACCGAGGGTTGCGATCCCGTAGCTGGTCCCGGTCTGGTACGGGCACAACACTGAGGGTTGCGATCCGTTGCCGGTCACGAAAAAAGACAAAAAGGAGAAAAAAAAAAAATAAGATGGAGACAGCTGCCAGCAGCCTCAAAACATATGTCTAATAGTTTCTCTAAGCAGTAAACATATCTCTTTTTCCAGATTCATTGGGAAAAATGAGAATTGATTTGTCTTTTCTCAGCTGGTTATTGCTGGACAAAACAACCGTGGCTACAAAATCAGTGTTATGTTACAATAACTCCCATTAAGAGGACAATCTGGAATACAGGAAAGACCTGACAACAATGTAGTGTCTGTGTACTGCTCCAAGAATCAATAAGATATTATTTATGCAGAATAATAGATTTTCACCAGAAATGCCAAGTTAAATGTGTGTGTATATCCATATTCAACTACATATATTTATTTATTTATACTTTTTCCTTCGGAATTCATGTTTTCGTCCTGTGAATCGTTTCTTGTCATTCAATTTAATTTTCTATTAAGAATCTCCACTTAATTATAATATATAAATATATGGTGATACTTCCATAATTATGCATTAAGCCTGCACCAAATTCACATTATAGGTGAGTCATCATAGTAGCTATTTGTAAAATGCTTGAGGTTGCATGTAATGGAGGACCTATTATTTTCTTCATACTTATTAAACCATTATAAAAAGCATTTTCATGCCATTCACTGCTGTTAAAAAGGTATGAGCGAGATCAATATATTGAACTAAAATGAGAGCCAATGGTTAAGAGGTAATTGTAGATGAAAATATAACTATTAGAAGGAATAACAGAAATTGAGTTCTCATAGATTAGCATATTCACAATAAATACACACTTCAAGAAAATTAGCTATAATTATAATAACTCTCAAAGAATATCATTTCAGCAATGTAATCACCATTTACTTTCAGAAATTTTAAGAAAATTCATGCTAGCCATTGATGGTAAAATCTGTACAACACATGAAACAGTATTTTAAATTAGATTAATCAATGTAACAAATGTCAGTTTTCTTTGTCAAATAGAATCAAGAATATTTTGGGTAATTTCAAACTATATCAATGAGCTTTGGTTAGCATAAATTGCTTTGTAATTTCTATACTTCAATATATATATGAATATGTATTTCATAAATACAAACTGCAAATTTCCTTCCTCAGAATATTGAGAAAAAC
This sequence comes from Galeopterus variegatus, assembly GCF_000696425.1. Taxonomy (NCBI): domain Eukaryota; kingdom Metazoa; phylum Chordata; class Mammalia; order Dermoptera; family Cynocephalidae; genus Galeopterus; species Galeopterus variegatus. The sequence continues at coordinate 247,495 of NW_007727976.1, forward strand.
AAAATATAAACACATATATTTTGTTTTTCTCAATATTAGCCAACAAAATATGAAAATCAAGTTGATTAAGGTATCATTTATACACATAAAACATTGCCCTTTATAGTGCAGAGTTTTTGAGTTGTGAGAAATGTACACTGAAACTACCACTGCAATCACGTCATAACGAAGTTTTATCATGCCACAACATTTAATTAGTTTCTCAATCATATTGTTCCTATAAAAGAGAGACATGATCAAGGCAGGCTTTTAGCCAGAAAATGAGGTAAAAATATGCCAAGTCAAATCCACAGATGGAGTCTCGCACATGCACTGTTTCTTTTTAGTTTTATTGAGGTTTAATACATGTACCAAAAAGTCGCCTTTTTAATATAAAGGAATTTTAATTATTTTAATAGAAATGTATTGATCGTACATATATGGGGTACAGAGTTATATTTCTATACATATATACAATTTGTGACAGTCAAAACAGGGTAGTTAGCATATATATCATCATCAGAAAAATTTATCATCTTTATGATGAGAACATTTTATCTCCTCTCTTCCAGCCATTTGAGAACATACAATAAATTATTGTCAATTATAGATGCCTAGAACTACTATGTACACCACTAGAACTTATTTTTCCTATCTAGCTGTAATTTCAGGCTCATTAACCAACCTCTCTCTGTCCCCTGCTCCCTTTTCCCCTTCCCTGCCTCTAGTATTGACTGACCATTCTACCCGCTATTTCTAGAAGTTCAACTTATTTTATTTTATTTTTTAATGCTTTTAGTTTTCATATATGAGTGAAAACATGATATTTATCTTTCTGTGCTGGACTTACATCACTTAATATAATGTATTTTGGGCTCATCCATGTTGCCATAAATGATAGGATTTCATTCTTTTTTATGGCTATATATGTCTATATATACCACATTTTCTTTGTTCATTCATTTGTCAATAGACATGTAGGTTGATTCTATATTTTGGCTGTTGTGAATAGTGCTGCAGTAAACATGGGGTTGCAGATATCTTTCCACTCTGCTAAGTACTTTTCCTTTCATTTGTTTAAATACCCAAAAGTGTGATTGCTAGATCGTATGGTAGCTCTAATTTTAGTTTTTTGAGGAGCCTCCATAGAGTTTTCCATAATGGCTGCACTATTTTACATTCCCACCAACAGTGTTTAAGAGTTCCCTTTTCTCCCCATCCTCACCGGCATTTGTTATTTTCTCTTTTATAGCCCTTGCAAACGGGATGAGGTGATATTTCAATGTGATTTTGATTTATATTTCCCTGATGATTTGTGATATTGAGCACTTTTTCATATACTTGTCCATTTGTATCTCTTCTTTTGAGAAACATCTGTTCAGGTCATTTGCCTATTTTAAAATCAGTTTTTAAACTTTTAAATTTTTATTTTATTTTATTTTATTTGCTGTCAATTTCCTTGTACAATCGCAATATTAATCCTTTGTTGGATGAATAGCTTGCAGATATTTTATCCCATATTGCAGGTTGCTTCTTTGCTATGTTGAATATTTCTTTTGCTGTGCAGAATCTTTTTAGTTCATCCCACTTGTCTCTTTTTGGTTTTGTTACCTGTTTTTGAAAAGTCTTCATAAAATTTTTACCCAGGTCAATGTCTTGGAGTGTTTCCCCCTGGTTTTCTTCTAGTAGTTTTATAGTTTCAGGTCTTACATTTAAATCTTTAATCTATTTTGAGTTTATTTTGGTGTATGGCAAAAGATCGGGGGCTAGTTTCTTTCTTCCAGATGTGGATATCTAGTTATTCCAGCACAATTTATTGAAGGGGCTGTCCTTTCCCCAATGTATGTTCATGCCTTAATAAAAAGTTAGTTGGCTGTAGATATGGAGACTCATTTCTGGGTTCTCTATATTGTTCCATTGGCCCATGTTTCTGTTTTTATGTCAGTATCATGCTGTTTTGATTACTATGGCTTTGTAGTATATTTTGAAGTCAGGTAGTGTAATGCCTCCAGCTTTATTTATTTGTTTGTTTATTGTCTGGATTGCTTTACCTATTTCTGGTCTTTTGTGATTTCTTATGAATTTTAGTATTGTTTTTCTATTTCTGTGAAGAATGTCATTGGTATTTTGATAGGAATTGCATTGAATCTGTACATTCCTTTCAGTGATATGGTCATTTTGACAATATTAATTCTTCCAACCCATGAATATGGGATGCATTTCCATTTTTTTGTGTGTGGCTTCTTTAATTTCTTTCATCAGGATTTCACAGTTTTTATTACAGAAGTCTTTCACATCCTTGGTTAAATTTATCCCTAGGTATTTTATTTTTTGGTAGTTAATGTACATTAGATTATTTCTTGATTTCATTTTTGCCTTGTTTGTTGTCAGTGTATAAAAACACTACTGATTTTTGTATATTAATTTTGTACTCTGTCACTTTACTAAACTTATTTATCAGTTCTAAAGGTTTTTTGATGGTTTTAGGTGTTTCTTTGTATAATGTCTTGTCTTCTGCAAACAGAGACAACTTACTTCCTCTTTTCTGATTTTGATGATTTTATTTTTTTTCCTCTCGCCCAGTTGGCTAGAACTTCCAGTATGCTGTTAGAATGATGCTGGCCTCATAGAATGAGTTTCTGAGAGTATCCTCTGCTTTGACTTTTTTTGAATAGTTTGAGAAGAAATGGTATTAATTCTTTTCTAAAAGTTTGGTAGAATTAAGCAGCAGAGCCATCAGGTCCTGGGCTTTTCTTTGTTGAGAGACTGTTGGTTACTTACTCAATCTTGTTGCTCATTATTGGTCTGTTCACATTTTCTATCTCTTCTTCATTTAGCCTTGGTAGGTTGTATGTATCCAAAAGCTTATTCATTTCCTATAGATTTTCCAATTTGTTGGTGCACAGTTGTTCATATAGTCTCCAATATTTTTTGTATTTCTCTGGTATCAGTTGTAATGTCCCCTTTTTGATTTCTGATTTTCATTATTTAGATCTTCTGGGTTTTTTTTTTTAGTTAATACAGTAAAAGGTTCATCAATTTTGCTTACCTTTTCCAAAAGCCAACTTTTCATTTTGTCAATGTTTTATATATGTATTTTTTGGTCTCTATTTCATTTGTTTCTGTTCTTACTTTTATTATTTCTTTTTGTTTACTAATTTGGTGTTGGATTTTTCTTACTTTTCTAGTTCCTTAAGGTGAAATTTTAGGTTGCTTCTTTGAAATCTTTCTATTTTTTTGATGTAAGAACTTACTGAAATGAATTTCCCTTAAAATTATTTTTCAGAATTCTTTTTCAGGAATTTCATGTATTTCCTTTTCTTTGGGGTCCTGTACTGGAGAATTATTGTATTTCCCTTGGGGTGTCACGTTTCCATGTTTTTCCATGTTTCTCATATCCCTGCATTAGTGTCTGGGCAACTGGTGAAACCAATGCTTCTAATCCTCTGGATTAACTTTTGAAAGGAGAGACTCTTTCCTGTAGATGTATTCTATAGTGTCTATCCAACAGCATGTTTTAGATTTGGTTCTTGCTAGGCACACTATTGTAGTTTTTGTGTCATTTTTTGACTGCATTTAACATTGGTGTTGTTTGTGATTGGCTTAAATGCTGGGTTCTCAGCAGCTCCTTGCTGGCATGGGCATCACAGGGCTGGATCAGAAGGGTCAAGAATGAGATATTGGGCTCCTTTCAGAAGTGTTAGGATGCTCTAAAGCTCTTCAGCTGGAGTGAGTGACCCTAGGCACACTCACATGGATCCAAACTTAAAACACCCAACTCAATTGTGAATATAGAACAATTCTACAAGGAAGTGTCTCTTCCTTCAAAAGCCACTCATAGAATTAAAAGAAAGGACTGTATCACCAAATGCCCTGTTGGATCCTCGCCACCGGGGACCAACAACACAGGGCGGGAAGGGACCCCAGACCAGCCGGCGGTAACCTCTTGTGGGGCTGAGCGGGATGATGAGTGTCGCAGGCCCGATCCCCTCTGCGCTTCGGCCCCGGGGACAAAGAAAGAACACCGAGCCAGGAGAGCGGTCAAAGCCGGAACTCTGTTTTTATAAGGTACCAGGGGCGGGGGAGCTCTTATCCAATAGGGAGTTGACACACTGCTACCCGGGAGGAGGGGTGAGGACAGGGCAGGCGGGAAAAAAGTGCAGAGTCACCGTACCCCAGAAGTTAGTTCTTTTAAGTTTTGAGTTCTCCGCTTAGGTTTCGGTTTCCCAGAATCAGCCCGAAGCAAGTTTACTTTCCCAAAATGGCTGGCGGTCCGGGTGTAGCCCAACAATGCCCAGACATCAATGTAGAAATATGAGAAGCATTAAAAAAACAGGAAAACATGACTCCCCCAAAAGAAGACTCATTCTCCAATACTAGACACCAAACAACAGGAAATATGTATTACTTAAAGAGGAATCCCAAAGGCAATACTAAAGATAATCAAAGTGATGGATGAAAAAATAGATAGAAATTGCAATGAAGTGAAAAAAGAAAATCTAGGACATGCATTAGAAATTCAACAAACAGAAAGAAGCAATAAAAAAACAAATCAAGAAGAAATACTGAAATGTAGAATTTATTCAACAAAATAAGAAATAGAGTATAAACAGCAGACTAAAATAAGTGGAAGAAAAATTTCCTGAACTAGAAGAAATGATTTGAATTAACACAGTTGGACCAAAAAAAAGAATTTCAAAAGATGAAGAAAACCTAGGAGATCTTTCTGATAACCTTAAGCATAAAAACATCCATATTACCATATTATGGATTTACCAGAGGGGAGAAGAAAGGAAAAGGCACTGAAAATCTATTTAATGAAATAAGAACTGAAAACTTCCCAAATATTGGAAGAGATATGGTCTTACAGATCCAAGGAACTCAAAGATCCTCAAAGAGATTCAACCCAAAAAGGGCCTCCTCAAGATGCATTATAGTCAAATTATCAAAAATCAAAGACAGAGAACAAATTCTAAAAACAGCAACAGAAAAGCATCAAATCACCTATAAGGGAATCCTCATTCGGCTAGCAGCAGATCTCAACAGAAACCACACAAGCCAGGAGAGAATGTGATGACTTATTCAAAGTGCTAAAAGATAAAAATGTGCCAACCGAGAACACTATATCCAACAAAGCTTTCCTTCAGAAAAGAAGAGGAAATAGTATCTTTCCTGGAAAAGCAAAAGCTGTGGGAATTCACCACCACAAGACCAGCTCCTCAACAAATCTTGAAGGGAGGCCTACATCTAGAATAAAAAGAGAGATATATTTATATATATATGTCACCATATAACATGAGAAAGAATAAAAACCACTAGTAGAGCGAATACACAAATGAAAAAGAGAAAGAAAATGTATCTTATCACAAAAAAGAAACAACAGCAAAGATAAACATAAAAGGGAAAGAAATGAGCAAAAGAAATATAAAACAACCATAAAGAAATTAATAAAATGGCAGGAACAAGACAATACCTTTCAATAAATTCCTCACTCAAAAGATATAAACTAGGTGAAGGATTAAAAAATCTAGACCCAAATATATGCTGCTTGCAAGAAACTCTCTTCACCATTAAAGACACACATAGACTAATAGTGAAAGGATGAAGCACGACCTTCCATGCAAATGGAAACCAAAATTGAACAAGGAGTTGCTATACTTATATCAGACAAAATAAACTTCTATGCATAATTTGTTGAGAGACATTATCATCAAAACAGACTTTACAAATAAGACCACAAAAGCACACACAACAAATAAAGTATAAACTAATAAGACTATATCAAACTAAGAAAGTTTCTTCACGGCAAAGGAAACAATCAACAGAGTGAAAAGACAACCTACAGAATGGGAGAAAATATTTACTAACCATAAAACTGACATGGATTAATATCCAGAAGTACAAGGAACTCAAATAACTTAACAGTAAAAAACACAAAACAACAACAGCAACAACAAGAAACTTGATGCAAAAATGGACAAAGGAGCTGAATAGGCATTTCTCAAAGGAAGATATACAAATGGCCAACAGACACATGAAAAAATGCTCAACATCACTCAGCATCAGGGAAATGCAAATCAAAACCACACTGAGATACCATCTCACCCCAATCAGACTGGCTATTATCAAAAAGAGAGAATAACTAATGCTGGAGAGTATTCAGAGAAAGAGGAACCCTCCTACACTGTTGGTGGGACTGTAAATTAGTGCACCCATTACAGAAAACAATATGGAGTTTCCTCAAATAACTACATGTAGAACTGCCATATGATACAGCAATTTCACTGCTGGGTGTACGCCCAAAGGAATGTTAATAATCATATTGAAGGGATACCTGCATTCCCATGTTTATCACAGTTCTATTTCCAATAGCCAAGCTATGAAAGAAACCTAAATGCCCATCAGCAGATGACTGGAAATACATACACAGTGAAATACTACTCAGTCATAGAAAAAAGAATGAAATTCTGCCATTCACAGTAGCATGAATGAGCTTGGAGAAAATTATGTTAAGTGAAACAAGCCAGACGTACAAAGAGAAATACCGCATGTCTTCACTCATAAGTGGAAGCAAAAGGAAGGAAGGAAGGAAGGAAGGAAGGAAGGAAGGAAGGAAGGGAGGGAGGGAGGGAGGGAGG